>NC_090256.1:41232432-41247432 GCF_037325665.1 Littorina saxatilis
CCGTCTTCTCCTTAGGGATGGGAAACCGTCTCAGGCGGTCCGTGTCACGTTTACAACGGCAATTCTTCCAGACAGCGTCGTTCTGGAGAGTGAGGTGTACGGCGTCGAACCCTACACTCCTCCAGTGCGGCGCTGTACGAAGTGCCAGAGACTATCGCACCTAAAACAACAATGCAAATCAAAAGTGCAGATCTGCCCCCGATGTGGCTCCAAGGGCCACGACGGAGCGACGTGCACCAAGGCCAAACATTGCGTAAACTGCAAGGGCGAGCATTCCGCCGCTTATCTTGGATGCCCGGAAATGAGACTGAGGCTGCAGGCCAATAAGATCAGGTCGGCAGCATACATACCATATTCTGAGGCCCTGGATCGGGCGCGGCGCGAGCTCGCCAAACAACAAAATAAAACAGCGACTGCCCCAGCGGAAATGAGGGACTCCTTCTGGCGTCCCCCTCCGCAACCGATCCGGCGGACCTCAACCCCCCGGTCCGGGTACTCTTTGGCTGTCCAGAGACCCCCCCTGGGTGGGCAAGTAAATAAAATACAAGAAATCAAAAACAAAATGACCGAACATGACAATACACTCCTTCCAGTTCATGCGGACAGTTCTGCTGCAACCGCGAAGCACCAAACAACTTCGCAAAATCCAAATCCTGGCCCCCAGGCGCCCTGTAAGTCTCAGACGGCTCGGGCAGAGGCGCCGCTTCATGGGACCCCCGGGTTAAAGGCCTCCCTCCTACGCAAAGCCCAGAACAGGAAGGAGGACTCGAAAGAAGAGCAGCTCTTCGAGAGGTTGATGGGGAGAATGGAGGAGGGATTGGCCCAGAGATTCAGAGAATACAAACTTAAAACTGAACAGGAAATAAAGCAGCAGATGAGGGAGGAGCAGGAGAAGGCAGAGCTTGAGCTAGCCGACGCTGCACTAGATAAGCTAAAAACAGGAGAGCAATATGCAAATTTAAATGAACAACAAAGAGGCCTTCAAGGTTTCATCGAGCAGTGCCTCGGCTTCATGGTTAAGGCCAGACAGATGCAGAGTCCTCTCGACCTGATCGACTCCCTCTCAGCTACATACACACAACTCTCCAACACCAAGGTTGAACGTTTCATTCCGGGCGGCGCCACTCTGGCGCTGGGCGCTCTTGCTGGTGCCAAGCAGTTGTCCGTGACGGATATGAAAGCTGTTAAAACCACTTTTTAACCTATTTTAAATCTGCCCTTTAACTTACCTTCTTTGTGCGTGTTAAAATGGCTGAACAAGGTGAAAGCGGTCACGGATTTATCATATTACAGTGGAACTGTCGCTCTATCAACTCTAACTTCTCTCAGCTATATAATTATATATCAAATCACTCTGCTGACATCTTAGTTATCCAGTCAGTCAAGAGAAAACGCTCCCTACTGCCTTCTATAGATGGTTTTGACTTCCCTCCCATAGTAGAGCAAAAGGGCTCAGGGCAACTCATTCAAACAGCTATTTATCTAAAGTCTTCCTTAAATTACAAACCCTTTGCACCTCTCATCCCTAGTTCAGAAAATCTCAGTACATGTGCTGTTGAAATCGAAATAAAAGGATCCAAAAACCTCAACATAGTTAACATATATTACCCCCACGGGTGTAATAAAAAAGGAACTACCGACTGGCTAAAATCCCTGGATCATGGCAGGGCACACTGGTGCGTGATGGGTGATTTTAATAATCACCACCCTCTGTGGGACTCTGCTAACCCTAGATACAAACATGCCAATAGCAACCTTGCTGACGTCATTTTGGAAACTGACTTTTGTATACTAAACGATGGCTCGGCAACCAGACTTCCAGACAGAGCTGACCATTCCCCGTCAGCAATCGATCTCTCCCTTTGCTCAAATGCCATAGTCACTGACATCGACTGGAACGTTTTCCCGGACGCCCTCGGCTCCGATCACTTACCCATTGTTCTTACCTTCCGCCACTTCGCCCCTAATCGCAATAACTCGGAGGTCAGAAAAAAGTACAATTACAAACAGGCAAATTGGGACAGCTTCCGTGCGGAGCTCGAGGGTGTCAGGGAGGAAACTCTCCTTACGGATGACATCGAAGCCTCTTACAATAACATACGTCAATGTATACTCACTGCTGCCAATAATCACATTCCGCTTAAATCAGTAAATCCTAACTGTAAGGCCAAAAGGAATGAGTGGTGGAATGCAGACTGTGATGAAGCCTTGGCAAACAAGCGATATCACATTAGGACATATCTCAGGCACTGCTCAGACGCTAACTTCACGAATATGAAGTCAGCTGAAATACAATTTAACCAGATCACCGCTGAGGCTAAACTTCAAAACTGGGAAAACTTTGTCCACAAAGAAACTAAAGATTACAAAGACTGTGGCAAAATCTGGAAGAAAATCCGCAGATTTAAATGTAGATACAGAACTAAAGAAAAGCCACTACTATCGGGTGATAAAATGACCACAACTGACTCTGAAAAGGCAAACCTATTAGCAGATACCTTTGCCAAAAATAGTCAATCAAAATCCCTAGATACTGAACGACTCAATTATAGGTTAGATCAGGAGAAGGGTTTCACATACCCCCCAGATGACAACCAGTTGCCTATAAACTGCATGTTTAAGGCAAAAGAAGTCCAAAACGCCATCTCTTCTGTGAAAGACCCAAAAAAATCCACAGGTTTAGACCCAATATCATATCACATGATAAAACATCTACCACCTAACTTTGTTAAGTTGCTCACTCAGTTTTTCAACCTATGCTGGTTAAAGGATACTATCCCCGCAGCGTGGTCAGACTCACAAGTAGTAGCAGTATTGAAGAGCGGAAAACCGGGCAATCTACCTGGCAGTTACCGCCCCATATCACTAACCCCCCACCTCAGCAAGATCTTTGAGCGTGTGGTGAACCAGAGGCTGGAGTTCCACCTCAATAAACACAATATCATTCCTACATGCCAGGCAGGTTTTAGGCAAGGTCGTTCGTGTGCGGACCACATTGTGCACGTCACTGAAAAAATCAAAAAGACCTTGGCACATAGTAATAATTCTCTTCTTGGAACCTTCTTTGATATTAAATCTGCGTACGACAGCGTCTGGCATGCTCGTCTACTCCTAAAACTCGGCAGAATCGGTGTCTCTGGCCACATGTACCAATTCATCAAAAACTTCATCAGCAAACGCAAGATGTCTGTCCGGGTGGGCTCTTCGGTGTCCGAAACCCATGCGCTGGACATGGGGGTTCCCCAGGGCAGTATCATCGCGCCAAACTTATTCAGCATCATGCTCTATGACATTACTTCTGTTAAGGTTGACGGTGCCAGTGTACTTCTGTATGCGGACGACCTCGCCTTAATAGACACTAATAGACCACGCCATAACAGAGTTACCAACACTGTTGACTTATCTTCTTACCAAACTAAAATCGACAACCTCTGTCAATATATGTACACCAACGGCTTCCAACTAGCCTCAAATAAAACAGTCTTTCTTGTTGTCTCCCGTAGACAACTGTACAGGAACTGCAGTATAAAGATAGGTTGTGATATTATCAAACCGAGCTCAGAAGTTAAGTTCCTCGGCGTTATCATCGATACCCGACTTAACTGGACCAGTCATATCGAACATCTGATCAATAAGGCCAACAAGGATCTTTATATCATACGCTACCTGGCGTCCCAATCCTGGGCCAGAGGACGTAAGTGTGTCACAGAGGTAGTGCGGGCATTAATTCGCTCCCGCCTCCTTTACGGGTGCGAAGCTTATTTCGCGACGCGCCCGGCGCTCATGAAAAAACTGGCTATTATAGAGTGCAGGGCGCTCAAAATAGCTCTGGGACTCTCCCAACAAGCGAGTAAGAGTCGAGTCTACAGCGAGTGTGGGTGGCTGCCCCTTGTGGATGAGATAAAACTCCGTTCAGCTCAGTATGCTGTCAGAGCCCACGCGGTAGAGAACTCTGCCTGCGAGGTCCTGACTGACTTTTTTCCTCAGCACCAAAATTATGAGGCCAACACCAAACATAGCACTCAACTCTTGGCCAAAACGCTACCCTTATCCGACACAGTAAACCGCATTCTAGCCGATAGCGGGGTGAAGGTCAGTGAGCTGGCCAGGGTCCCCCCGCCCTCCTACCCGCCTTGGCTTGAGGAAACCCCTACTATCATATACGACAGTGAAGATAATACTACCAAAAAAGATAACCCCGTCTACCTAGCTACTGTTACAAAAGAAACCCTAAACTACAAATTCTCGGAGCATTTAAAAGTCTTTACTGACGGATCCAAATTTGCAGACGGCAGCGTTGGCTGCGCCTTTGTGATCCCAGATCTCAAAATCTCAAGGAAATATACTCTTAATAAAGACATCTCCATATTCTCAGCCGAGCTATTTGCCTTGCTCATGGCATGCACTTTTATAAATGACCTCCCAGTCACACCGCGTGCGGTAGTTTTCTGCTCTGACTCGCGCTCTTCATTACAAGCTCTGCATCGAAACACATCAAATCGGGCAGAGCTACAAAGAGAAATCCTCTTTATATGTCACCAGTTAATCTCATCCGGCACATCCGTATCATTTCTCTGGGTCCCCTCTCACGTAGGGGTCCGGGGAAATGAACTGGCGGATGTCGCTGCCAAAGAAGCGGCAGAATCTAGCCCAGCTAACACTAACATCGGCTACTCAGTAACCGAGTTCTACAGTAAAATCCGTAAACTCATTCGAAGTCAGTACGTAACATCTCTGTCCTATCAACCCATTGATATGAACGATCTACACCCCGATCTCCCAACAAACCTCCTCACTATCTTCAGACGCCTCCGTGCCGGCGGCTGCCGCTTCCATATCTTTAACAAGTCCTGCCATTGTGGAGAACCCTATTCATTTCAACACATTTTCGCTCCATGCGCTACAAATAGAATTACCTTTAAAACCTTATATGACCATATGCAGCTCCATGGTCTGAGTCCCCAGGATTATCTGCGCAGTAGCAGTTCTCTAGGCTGGTCACACAGCTTGCTGCTGTGCCGACTGGTCAGGGACTCGGACATGGGGCTGTGGGTATAACTAAGCCCAGATTATCACATCAGCGTGTTTCAGTTTGAGGTCGAGTGGCTCCCGCCATCCCTCCTGATTCCAGCGACTACCTTCTAGACAACATATCCTCACCCAAGGCCCACTAGTCGCCAAACTGTACATATTGTTTTTATTACCACGGCCTTCGTGGCTTACATCTTAATCCTTTTATTTGTAAAAAGTTTTGAGATTTATTGTTCGTGTTCCTCTTACTTGCTCATCTATTTGGTTTTATTGGTGATCCTGAAAGGTTCCACTTTTTAACTCGATTTGAAATAAAAAAAAATAATATTACAAGCCCGTTATTCAAGATATAGAATACAGACTTATAATTCTTACCAAGAAACATCTTAACTACTTTTCATTTTAACAAATTCCACAGAGCATTATCAACTCAACCCCACCCCCTGCCCTCCTCTCCTTATTTTTTGTTTCTTTCTTTCCTCTTTTTGAAAGCGGACAAACACTCAAGTCCTTAATGGCTCAAAACCGTAGGACTTTTAATATTAATTTTAACGCACCGCACGAAGGAAGGGAGATAAACGCGCAAAACACTGGAGAAGAGTAGTGACCTTCTAAAAATAGTATAACGGGAATATGGATTGAGCGTTGTCGACAGTGACCTTCTAAAAATAGAAACGGGAAAATGGATTGTGAAAAGTATCTTGGCACAGTTATCGATGATAAGCTGTCCTTCAATGCAAACACCACCCTCATACACAAATAATGTCAGTCACGCATCTACTGCCTTCAGAAACTTAGGAAGTTGAATGTGAACTCTTCTATCCTTCAAACTTTCTACCGCTCTTTCATCGAGTCTGTCATCACTTTTGGTTTTGTGTCCTGGTATGGAGGTCTGAGTGTGAAGAACAGGAATGTCTTAGTGCGAATGGTGAATGTCAGTAGCAAGGTGATTGGCAGGCAGCAAGCAAGTGTGGAGTCCCTGTATGAAAAGCGTGTGGTGAGAAAGAGTAGGCGGATAGCTTCAGATAGGTCCCATGTCCTAGCCCACCTCTATGAACTCCTTCCCTCTGGCCGTAGACTTCGCACGCACAAAGCTAGGACACTCAGGCTGCAAAACAGCTTCATCCCCAAATCCATCACCCTGAGCAACATGTAAACACATCCACATACCCGACTCAGCCCCTCTTCTGCCAGTGCAATCAGTAGTAATGTACATGTATGTATTGGTTTTATGTACAACCGTATATTTCCTGCGATATATTGTATGTTATGATATTTTGCAATGATGTTTAGCCATAGTTCGTTATACGCGTAGGTGTGCGAGAATATGTAAGCGCAGTGCTTTAAAGATGTCCATGTTATATAGTGCTATATGTTTTATGTAAAATCAATGTCTTGTTTGTATTATTGTTATGTACCACCCCTGAATTTCTCTATGAGATAATAAAGTATTCTTATTCTTATTCTTATTCTTATTATTCTTCTTATTGACGCCACACGAAGGAAGGGAGGTAAACGCTGAAAACACTGGAGAAGATAAGGAAGAGTTACTGGAAATGGATCCAGAGAAAAACCAAAATCGGTTCAGCGCTGCGCGCTGAGAGCACGTGTTGAAAATTCTCATCGACCAGATTGTGTCCGGGGTCTCTCTGAATAAGCCCACCAAATTTGAAGCAGATCCATCGAGAACTTTGGCCGTGCATCGCGCACAGACACACAGACACACAGACACTAGTCGTATATATATATAGACTAGATGATTACCCGCTTCGCCGGGTACCGGCTTCGCCGGGAAGACGTAGAGCCGAATACCAGGCTGCGCCTGGGACCCGGCTTTGCCGGGTGTACGCCGGCTTCGCCGGCGCACGAAGGAAAGGAGATAAACGCGCAAAACACTGGAGACCTTCTAAAAATAGTAACGTGCAGTGACCTTCTAAAAACAGTAACGTAGTAACGGGAATATGGATTGACGCCACACGGAGGAAGGGAGATAATCGCGGCTGAAAACACTGGAGAAGATAAGGAAGAGTTACTGGTAGTGGATCCAGACCAAAAAACCCAAAATCGGTTCAGCGCGCACAGCGCTGCGCGCTGAGAGCACGTGTTGAAATATCTCATCGACCAGGTTGTGTCCAGGGTGTACCTGAATATGATCACCAAATTTGAAACAGATCCATCGAGAACCTTGGCCGCGCATCGCGCACAGACACACAGACAGACAGACACACAGACACACAGACACTAGTCGTATATATATATATATATATATATATATACTAGATGATTACCCGCTTCGCCGGGTACCGGCTTCGCCGGGAAGAAGTAGAGCCGAATACCAGGCTGCGCCTGGGACCCGGCTTCGCCGGGTGTACGCCGGCTTCGCCGGCGCACGAAGGAAAGGAGATAAACGCGCAAAACACTGGAGACCTTCTAAAAATAGTAACGTGCAGTGACCTTCTAAAAATAGTAACGTAGTAACGGGAATATGGATTGACGCCACACGGAGGAAGGGAGATAATCGCGGCTGAAAACACTGGAGAAGATAAGGAAGAGTTACTGGTAGTGGATCCAGACCAAAAAAACCAAAATCGGTTCAGCGCGCACAGCGCTGCGCGCTGAGAGCACGTGTTGAAATATCTCATCGACCAGGTCGTGTCCAGGGTGTACCTGAATATGATCACCAAATTTGAAACAGATCCATCGAGAACCTTGGCCGCGCATCGCGCACAGACAGACAGACAGACAGACAGACAGACAGACAGACAGACACACAGACACTAGTCGTATATATATATAGAAGCTATTTCGTGAACTTGAAACAAATCTTACCATTGGTGCAGCAACAAATGGTCAAAATAACATCGTAACATGAGCAAGCAGATTAGAAACGAAACTTCAAACCGTCGGCTAGTGGCGACGTTACCACGCAACGGTACAACGGGTGCAAAGGTATCCTTCCGCAAGAATGATGTGTAGTTTAGTACAAAAGAAGTTCGGTACAAAATCGCGTCATGTTGATTGAAATAACAGGACAAACATCAATAACATCGTAACAGGAAAAAGGGGAAACCAAATGCGCTGGCAGTTTGAAATGGGCAGATTGCAAAAACTGTGTACGTTATTTGCTTTTTTCTTGCATTCTACACGCGTGTTACGAAGTGTGCTAAACTAGTGCCAGCCAAAAATAGTCGTGCGTTTGTGATATAAAGTGGGTTTGTGTTGTGCAAAGGAAGTTCGGACTGCTGTGAAACGACACGTTACAAAGTTGACCACATACAACTATGGTTAATATTTCAGATTGTGTTGATTTTCTGCAAACTGTTATCATTCAACTGAAAATGCATGCGTTTGTGATGAGTTACAAACTGTTCATTGGCTTGTTCGTGTTTCTTTCATTCCGTACGACCTAGTTATTGCTTCATCCAACAGCATGTCACAAATTACCTGCCATTTTGGTCTCTCGATTAGACGTATTTGCCCAAATTACGAATACACAAAACGTTTTTTTGGGGGGGTAAAATTATTGTTTAATAGCTTTAACATCATCAAGCAACATTCAGAAACACTTAAAGAAGCGTAGTAACGAACAAAACTGTCAAACTTATTATTTCAAGCCAATGGCCCTCTGTGGTACCCAACCCAATAGAACAACCCATATACTTGTATTCATTTTTTCGATAAATGTCTTTGATGACGTCGTATCCGGCTTTTAGTGATAGTTGAGGCGGCACTGTGCCGAACTCATTTTTCAACAAAATTGATAACAATTTTGGTCAAGCAGTCTTTGTATCATTCCGGACTATCGGATTGAATTACAATTTGGAAGTAAACTTTACATGCAAATTCTTTCAAGTGATACCTTCAGGCAGTTGTATTTGTATTCATTTTTTCGGAAAATGTCTTTGATTACATCATATCCGGCTTTTCATTAAAGTTGAGGCGGCACGTGCTGTGACAACCTCAATTTTCAACCAAATTGATTGACATTCTGGTCAAGCAATTTTTGACTATGGGATTGAATTTTAGAGTTGAAGCTTTAAAATTAATTGATAACTTACCTCATTAAAGTTGTCATTAAAATTGAATTTTCACTAACAGATTTAAACAAGTCGCGTAAGGCGAAAATACAATATTTAGTCAAGTAGCTGTCGAACTCACAGAATGAAACTGAACGCAATGCCATTTTACTCGTAGCATCGTCAGGCCACCGCTCATGGCAAAGGCAGTGAAATTGACAAGAAGAGCGGGGTAGTAGTTGCGCTAAGAAGGATAGCACGCTTTTCTGTACCTCTCTTTGTTTTAACTTTCTGAGCGTGTTTTTAATCCAAACATATCATATGTATATGTTTTTGGAATCAGAAACCGACAAGGAATAAGATGAAAGTGTTTTTAAATTGATTTGGACAATTTAATTTTGATAATAATTTTTATATATTTAATTTTCAGAGCTTGTTTTTAATCCGAATATAACATATTTATATGTTTTTGGAATCAGCAAATGATGGAGAATAAGATAAACGTAAATTTGGATCGTTTTATAAATTTTTATTTTTTTTTACAATTTTCAGATTTTTAATGACCAAAGTCATTAATTAATTTTTAAGCCACCAAGCTGAAATGCAATACCGAACCCCGGGCTTCGTCGAAGATTACTTGACCAAAATTTCAACCAATTTGGTTGAAAAATGAGGGCGTGACAGTGCCGCCTCAACTTTCACGAAAAGCCGGATATGACGTCATCAAAGACATTTATCAAAAAAATGAAAACAACGTTCGGGGATTTCATACCCAGGAACTCTCATGTCAAATGTCATAAAGATCGGTCCAGTAGTTTAGTCTGAATCGCTCTACACACACACACACACACAGACACACAGACACACAGACACACACACACACGCACATACACCACGACCCTCGTTTCGATTCCCCCTCGATGTTAAAATATTTAGTCAAAACTTGACTAAATATAAAAAGATGACATTGTATCTATATATATATACGACTAGTGTCTGTCTGTCTGTTCGCGATGCACGGCCAAAGTTCTCGGTGGATCTTTTTCAAATTTGGACACCGTATTCAGCTACACCCCGGACACAACCTCATCGATGAGATATTTCAACACGTGCTCTCAGCGCGCAGCGCTGTGCGCGCTGAACCGATTTTTTTGTTGTTGTCGGGATCCACTACCAGTAACTCTTCCTTATCTTCTCCAGTGTTTTCAGCCGCGATTATCTCCCTTCCTCCGTGTGGCGTCAATCCATATTCCCGTTACTACGTTACTATTTTTAGAAGGTCACTGCACGTTACTATTTTTAGAAGGTCTCCAGTGTTTTGCGCGTTTATCTCCTTTCCTTCGTGCGCCGGCGAAGCCGGCGTACACCCGGCAAAGCCGGGTCCCAGGCGCAGCCTGGTATTCGGCTCTACTTCTTGCCGGCGAAGCCGGTACCCGGCGAAGCGGGTAATCATCCAGTTCCTTATCTTTGCCTGAATTTAAACATATTCAAGTTATCCTACATGCGTGTGTGTGTGTGTGTGTGTGTGTGTGTGTGTGTGTGTGTGTGTGTGTGTGTGTGTGTGTGTGTGCATGCGTAAATGTGTGTGCGTGTGCATGCGTACGTGCGCGCGTGCGTGCCCGCGTGCGTGCGTGCGTACACGCGTGTCAATGCGCCTGTGTGTGCTCACGCGCATACGTGTGTATCTAGTCGTGTGTTCGAATGCATTCGTGCGTATGCAGCAGAACCCCCTTCAAGCTTATAACACTCCCCAGCACACCGTCACCAACCGCAAGACACGTTCACGACACCTTTATAGCTGACACCTATAGTTTACACAAAAGGGAAAGGTACGCGCCTCAAAAGTTCACGTATTCACCTTCACACAAAACTAAACACTACAGGAGAAGGGTCCTGGGTGGAAATATGTATGGTAGCAGTGGGGTTTGGGGTGGAGGCGAGGGGAGGGGGCGAGGTGGTCAGGGTACCTAGAGGCCCTGGGTGGAAATATGTATGGTAGCAGTGGGGTTTGGGGTGGAGGCGAGGGGAGGAGTGGAGGGGGAGGGGGTGGTCAGGGTAGCCAAAGGCCCAGGGTGGAAATAGAAGTGAAAAAATGGTGGTAGGTGACTCAGGGGAGGAAGAAAACGAAGAAGAGCTACAGTGAAAAACGAGGGGTAGGTAAGGGGTGGCTTCATGGGTGAAAGAAAACGAAGAGGGTGTATAATATAAATTGAGGGTAGCCAGGAGGTCGTGCAACTCACAGGGGTGGAAGAAGTCGACGACGGGTAGAACTTGGGGGGGGGGGGGGGGGTAGTTAAAGGGGTGGCTACAGGGGTGCGACAGGGGTCGTCAGACGCGTGGCTTTCTACCCGACAGCCGAGACGGCGCTTGTTCTGCACGAGCTTGGAGCGTGTCACTTTCGCGAGCTTTGCGCGCGCGTCGCTTGCTTGCTCGTGTGGGTTGAGGTTTGGCCTACAACCAAAGCGGTAGATTTCAAAAGATTTCTGTCTGTGTTTTAGCTTGAGACGTAAAACTGATCCTCACTTCTTCTGGCGTAAGTGGGGAAAATCTGGATATACACACGTCTAGATAGTTCACAGTAAATACTGACAAGAGATGAATTTGTTTTCGTTAATTTATGATTTTCAGTTTATGTCAAAGTTTTGTTTGTGTGTTTTTTTTATAGGCAAAATTAGCACCAATTAAAGTTGATATAAACCCCAGCTTTGTTTACCTTCAGTATTGTGAGTAAAAACGGCGACTTAAAAATCCCGTGTCTGAAATAACAGGCTACCAGTTTTGAATTGTTTTATCCAAATTTCAGCCGTATGCTCAACTTTGCTGCCCGTATTAGAATGATAAAAGAAAAATGTCTGAAGGTTTAGTTTCAAGTCTTGAACTGAAACACAGTACTTGCCGTTGACCTAAATAACATGTGGTCCTTGGGCACCAAATAGTAGGCTATAAGATTGTGTACAATAGCTGTACAATAGCTGTACAATTGAATGATTGTAGAGCTTTTCAGTATGGACAAAAATCGTCTTGAGCTTCTGACCTCTACGTATTCCATAAAGGGCGATCTGCTTCAAGTTGTGTTGATTTGAATAGCGACATTTTCAACGCGTTTGCTTTTCTTGTTTTTCTCAATACACACACACACACACAAACACACACACACACACACACACACACACACACACACACACACAAGTACATGTACACCATCCTCTACCGCGTCCCCTATCTCTTCCTCACAACACTGTAACTGAAAGACTGTTTGCACCAGACATGTCTGGGTACACATGGTAGGTTTTCAATGGATATGAAGACCTTCCTGTATAATTTGAGAGGTATCTTCGGGTGAGTCACCTCTAAAGTACTCAGTACACAGTCGCGTACGACTGGGTTGGTACGGAAAATGCTATTCGGCTGAGATCGGTTCAGTGAACGCGTCAGTAAGACCTGCAGCTCAGGCTATCGTACGTGAACCAAAGGTAGGCTACACGGGAAAATTCATAGGAAAAATCGAAAAAAATCAATACTTCGACTGCTCGCTATATGGTCAGTTGGAATTTGTTGATGAATTCGTTTCTTAAAAAGCTACCATTGTGGCTTTTATGAAATCAATTCATCAAAAAGAATAACCCCCAGTGCGTACAGAGAGCACCCAGGCAGTTCATTTTTGGTAAGTTACAACGTGGAGGAATGGTCTGGCCAGATCTGAGACGATGAGCCGAACTGTTTACAATGGAAGGACTGTGATGATGATTATTAGGGTTTAACGTCCTCTAAGACCAACTGGTCTATATTGGGACAGGTATTGGTAATACGTTGAAGATGTGGTGTGATACTTTGATTCGAACAAGCCCGCTGTGGCTGTCTTCTTCGACACACCAGCATTGGGTTTGTCTCGTCAAAGTATCGAAAATACGAGCATGATAATCCGAGACGAGAGATGATGCATGCGTGTCTTCGTGTTTTCCAAGCCCTGAGACTTTTGCTGTGAACGTGGGATCTTTTTCGTGCGCATGTGTGCACACGGGGGTGTTCGGACACCGAAGAAAGTCTGCACAAAGTTGACTCCGAGAAATAAATCTCTCGCCGAACGTGGGGATCGAACCCACGATAGCTACCAACTGGCTATAAAGCCAGCGCGCTACCAACTGAGCTACGTCCCCGCCCGAAGGACTGTGTCTTTAAATACGCATGCCGTGGAGCTAGGGCCTGTACAGTCATTGTAAATGTTTGGAATAGTATTACCCGAAGATGTACACGTGAAATAGTGTATTAAGTCATTCATTTACTAGCCTTGAACTCGTGTTGGCCTCAAATGACTTTGTGGTGTCGGTCTGATCCTGCAATGCTCTACGTCTTTCTGCTGGGTGTTGAAAGCTTGTTACTCGTACAAGATTATGTCGCGAACTTCACATACAGGGGTGTCGTTTGGGAAAAAAGCATTGCCATTATTTCGGCAGAACCACCGAATTATTTTCATTGCGTAGGTGGGTGACAAATTGTAGAAAGATTTGCCTTCATTTCGGAAGAGAACCCGAATTTTGTATTTTCATGGTAAGGGGAAAGGTGACACCAGTCAAATACTGCCTTAACTTACAGAAATTGCCGAAACTTTGATGACCATTTCGACAAATTTGCCGAAGAAGAGAGAGTCCGGGCAACATTCTTGAGTGGTACTTTTTCAAGAAGGGATGATATTTGAGTGGCTTTTGTTTTTAGAAAATAATTCATACAAAAATAACCACTCTGCACAGAAAACATTGAGGCTGTTGGTTTTGGGTATGCGTCCAAAAATAACCACTCTGCACAGAAAACATTGAGGCTGTTGGTTTTGGGTATGCGTCCAAAAATAACCACTCTGCACAGAAAACATTGAGGCTGTTGGTGTTGGGTATGCGTCCAAAAATAACCACTCTGCACAGAAAACATTGAGGCTGTTGGTTTTGGGTATGCGTCCAAAAATAACCACTCTGCACAGAAAACATTGAGGCTGTTGGTTTTGGGTATGCGTTCAAAAATAACCACTCTGCACAGAAAACATTGAGGCTGTTGGTTTTGGGTATGCGTCCAAAAATAACCACTCTGCACAGAAAACATTGAGGCTGTTGGTTTTGGGTATGCGTCCAAAAATAACCACTCTGCACAGAAAACATTGAGGCTGTTGGTTTTGGGTATGCGTCCAAAAATAACCACTCTGCACAGAAAACATTGAGGCTGTTGGTGTTGGGTATGCGTCCAAAAATAACCACTCTGCACAGAAAACATTGAGGCTGTTGGTGTTGGGTATTCGTCCAAAAATAACCACTCTGCACAGAAAACATTGAGGCTGTTGGTGTTGGGTATGCGTCCAAAAGGAGGAAAAGCCTTAACCAATGTAAAAGCCTGGCAAAGTCTGAGATGGCAATGATGATCGCTTTATTGGGAAGCACGGTGCCTTTAAACAATGTGCAAAGCTTCGTGACTCTCAACTTTGAAAGTTTGCAGGGTCAGGGTTCTACGCCGTCGTCATCATCGCAGTCCTCGAGGTTGTCATCGTCATTTTATTATGGTCAGCTTTCTCGTGGCCGTCATCGTTTTTACTGCTCTATTTATCTTCGCGTACAGAATTTAATATAATAGGACATAGTCCATTGTAGAGATGTAAAAAATATGAGAAAATCGATCATGCATTAAAAAGGTAGGAGTATTAAATCGGAGGTAAATCTACAGAAGTTGTGAACAGAAAATCTGTGGGGAAAACAGGTCTTGAAAAAAAGGAGGGGGGGGGGGGGGGTTAGTCTTTAATCGGAGGGTCATATGTCATAAAAGGAAGGTTCCAGGGTATTTCAATGTATTCACCGTTCATGTGAAGAAGGACACTACATTTCATCATCCGGTTTTTATAACCGGTGTAACACGAGAAAATTACTCCCACGAGATTTTTACTCCGGAGTAAAGATTTCGTACGAAAATGTTACTC
>NC_090256.1:41252432-41277432 GCF_037325665.1 Littorina saxatilis
CTTAAGAAAGGGGACACAAAAAATGCATGGTTGTTTTGGAGTAGGCTCATCGTATTTCTTTTTACATTTAGTCAAGTTTTGACTAAATGTTTTACCATAGCGGGGGGAATCGAGACGAGGGTCGTGGTGTATGTGTGTGTGTGTGTCTGTCTGTGTGTGTGTGTAGAGCGATTCAGACTAAACTACTGGACCGATCTTTATGAAATTTGACATGAGAGTTCCTGGGTATGATATCCTCAGACGTTTATTTAATTTTTTTGATAAATGTCTTTGATGACGTCATATCCGGCTTTTCGTGAAAGTTGAGGCGGCACTGTCACGCTCTCATTTTTCAACCAAATTGTCTCAACCAAATTTTGGTCAAGTAATTTCCGACACAGCCCGGACTTCGGTATTGCATTTCAGCTTGGTGGCTTAAAAATTAATTAATGACTTTGGTCATTAAAAATCTGAAAATTGTAAAAAAAAAAAATTTTTTATAAAACGATCCAAATTTACGTTCATCTTATTCTCCATCATTTTCTGATTCCAAAAACATATAAATATGTTATATTTGGATTAAAAACAAGCTCTGAAAATTAAAAATATAAAAATTATGATCAAAATTAAATTTTCGAAATCAATTTAAAAACACTTTCACCTTATTCCTTGTCGGTTCCTGATTCCATATGATGATATGATATGTTTGGATTGAAAACACGCTCAGAAAGTTAAAACGAAGAGAGGTACAGAAAAGCGTGCTATCCTTCTCAGCGCAACTACTACCCCGCTCTTCTTGTCAATTTCACTGCCTTTGCCATGAGCGGTGGACTGACGATGCTACGAGTATAGGCCCATTGCAGAAACTCAAGTTATCAACAGCATTTCTACTCGGCGCGCGCGGTATGAGAATCACGGGTCGTAACTCTCTGGAATTGGTCATCCGCCGCCATGTTGGATGCCTTGCACGATCTCTGACAGTGCTTGAGCGTTGGGTGGCGACTCGACAAAAGTGAAAATGACACGTTGTGTGGCATAGGGGGTAAAAATCAAGGGTCTGCCAAACCCGGCAAATGCAGTAGGCAGCCCAGAGATCCCTAAGTACCTCTCCCAATTGTAGTACTTTTCGGCAATATTTACAGTTTCAAATTGCTAGGATAGCTTCTTTGTGGTTTTAGAGAGGTGTTCTGGGGAAACTGAAAGGTAGCCTCGTCAGGGGACAACTATTCAAACCCATATCCTCATTATTTTGATTCTCAATTGAGAATAATCATTTATAGATGACTATTATTCATTTCCCTTTTTAGGATGTACTTGCACGTACTGGTGGTTTATTACCCAAATGTCCTCACAGTGACTGAGGCTTATATAAGGCTCGGTGATTCGTGTATTTGTTTGTTCAGCCCATTTCTTTCTTGTGTTTATTCACAAGAAGAAAAACAATAAAGATAATCATTTATGTATGATTTATGGTGGGATTTTTCCTCCATGGTGTGTACTAGGATGTATTGTACTAAATGTAGGCCAACTGTGGTCGTATATTAACGGGTTATATTCCCCGTATGTGTACTATGCGTACAGGTTCCTTGGAGGGAGGATGTAATATTTGTTTGGTTGGTTTTGCAACGAGACAATTCATCCCTTTTTGGAAGATGAGGGTGGTCCGCCCGAGGGCAGACCGGGTTGTAGGTTCGGGACAATAGATTGACTATTGTCGTTTAGGCAGCTTAGGGATTCTGTTTCGGTTCGTTGAGTGGTCGTGTGGCCGTTTTCGCTGTTGGTTACGGCGCTCGCGCCTTTCCCTGTCTGCATACACAGTGAAATACGCAAAAAGAACAAGAGTGCAATGAAGAAAACTAACAAAGACGGCATCCAATATGGCGGCGCGAAGAGAGTATGAGCGGAGTTGTGCCCCTTAGGGCTAAAGCTAGCCGATCCATTTGATAACGTCACGCCGAGTAAGAAGAATGAATTGGACCTTGCTGCGTTGCATTGCGTTCAGTTTCATTCTGTGAGTTCAACAGCTACTTGACTAAATGTTCAATGTATTTTCGCCTTACGCGACTTGTTACATTTAGTCAAGTTTTGACGAGGGTCGTGCACGGTGTATGCACGGACCTACATTCTACTGGATGGCTGTCTCAGGATCTAGGTCACTTTAGTGGAAATATCGGTCAACTTCGAAACCTGGGGACCAGCCACTTCCGGTTCCCCTTTCAGAGTAATGAGATTGCCGGGGCCGTAGAATTTTTCATCCAGTTTTGTCCTTTTTTTCCAAAATTGATATTAGTCGGAAGAAACAAGCACACGTGTGGTACGTGGGGGTATTTCCCGGCGAGTTTTCAGTGTTGTTGTTGTTGTTGTTGCGAAGCGAAGCGGCTTCCCAGTGCGGAAGGCAGGCAGTTTGTGCATCAAACAGTCACAGTGTTGTTGTGATGGATGGATGAGTGAGTGATGAGGGTGAATGAGTTAGTTAAACTGTGACTGAATATCTATTGATTGATTGATATTAAAGTGAACATTAGGCCAAAAAAAAAAATAGGTCTGTTTACGGTAACCCGACTGACCCTAGTTTTTTCGCGCGACCCTAGACTTTTTTTTGGCATTTGGGGAAAAAAAAAATCTTGTTTTTTTGGCAAAATAACGTAAAAATATGGTTTTTTGGGGAAAAAAAAAATAAAAATAATCCCGACCTACCGACCCTATTTTTTTGGCCTATGTTACCGTAAACAGACCTATTTTTTTTGGCCTTAGGGGGGGGGAGGGGGTTAGAAATGCACCATTGTGCACTCGTCTTGATGTAAGGAACACTACTGCAGTCTCCAACAGCTTCAAAGTGGGTTAGACAGGCTCTTGATAAAGACTGAGGCAAAATGTGCCAAATCACACATTGTCTTGTAAGAAGGAAAAATCTTCATTTGTCACCTTTCTGCACTTTTTTGACTTTGAGTGCATAGCCACAATGGTCACAGACAAGATGCATCAAACAGATTTCAAAAAGACCCCAAACTGAACTTGTTATGACTATTTGTAACCCCTCTCACCTTTTTGACTTGGCCGTACCCAAGCCAAAAGGCTAAAAAAAATCATAACTAATTCCATGTTGACTTTTTGGTGGGGTGGACCTATTGTTCCAGACTCGCCTTGATTAGAGCAACACTAGTGCAGTGTCCAACAGCTTTTAAAATTTGTTTTGACCTCTTGACAATGTACATGTCAACAATCCCTGACTGTGATGTAAGAAAAAAACTTCATTTTTCCCCTTTCTCCACTTTTTTGAGTGTCAGTGCATAGCCACAATGGTCACAGAAAAGATGCAGCAAACAGATTTGAAAAAGACCCAAAAGTGAACTTGTTATGACTATTTCTAACCTTTCCCACCTTTTTGACTTGGCCGTACCCAAGCCAAAAGGCTAAAAAAAATCATAACTAATTCCATGTTGACTTTTTGGTGGGGTGGACCTATTGTTCCAGACTCGCCTTGATTAGAGCAACACTAGTGCAGTGTCCAACAGCTTTTAAAATTTGTTTTGACCTCTTGACAATGTACATGTCAACAATCCCTGATTATCCCTGACTGTGATGTAGTAAGAAAAAATCTTCATTTTTCCCCTTTCTCCACTTTTTTGAGTGTCAGTGCATAGCCACAATGGTCACAGAAAAGATGCAGCAAACAGATTTGAAAAAGACCCAAAAGTGAACTTGTTATGACTATTTCTAACCTTTCCCACCTTTTTGACTTGGCCGTACCCAAGCCAAAAGGCTAAAAAAATCATAACTAATTCCATGTTGACTTTTTGGTGGGGTGGACCTATTGTTCCAGACTCGCCTTGATTAGAGCAACACTAGTGCAGTGTCCAACAGCTTTTAAAATTTGTTTTGACCTCTTGACAATGTACATGTCAACAATCCCTGACTATCCCTGACTGTGATGTAGTAAGAAAAAATCTTCATTTCTCCCCTTTCTTCATCATTTTGTCAGATCGAATTCATCCTCGTCCTGTGAGGGAAAAAAACCGTCTATGAAATATTCATAGTTGTTATACGAATTGAAAACAAAAAGGCTATTAATGAGAACACAAACAAGCCAAAGTTTGCAAACTACTAGCTTAGTAGACTAGGAGTAGGAAAGTCTGCAAGTGTACTGTTGCACAACTTACAGTCGACAAAGCGAGTATTTACGGCGACAGGGAGAACAAAAAACGTAAGCAAGAAGATTTTCAATATTATAAAATCAACAGTTCATAAGTTATACGCGGAAAACATAGTAATAGCTTTCATTTTACCCGAAGAATGTCGTCGACGTTGAAGTTTTTGCAGACGACATTGCTGGTGGAATTGAAACCGGATGTGATCGATCCCCAGCAGTTGGTTTGACCTCGTTTCTCTCACTGCCTGACAAGGCGAGAGAGAGAGCGCGCACTGAGACAGCCATCCAGTAGAATGTAGGTCCGTGGTGTGTGTGTGTGTGTGTGTGTGTAGAGCGATTCAGAGAAAACTACAGGGCCGATCTTCATGAAACTTGACATGAGAAATCCTGAGTATGGTATCTCTAGACTTTTTTTCATTTTTTTGATAAATGTCTTTGGTGACGTCATATCCGGCTTTTCGTGAAAATTGAGGCGGCACTGTCACGCTCTCATTTTTCGACCAAATTGGTTGAAATTTTGGTCAAGTAATCTTCGACGACGATTTTTCGCAAACAGATTTAAAATTGATTGCATCGTATTCTTCATGACATTCTGAATCTAAAACTATATACATATGTCATGTTTACTCTTAAAATGTGATCACAATTAACGAAAATAGATTAATTAGTCTTACGATTAAAATTTAAGAAATCGATCCAAAAATGATTTCATCTTATTCTTTATCGTTTCCTGATTCCAAAAAACATATAGATATGATAGGTTGTGTTCAAAACAAGCTCAGAAGTTAACAAGTATACAGAAAAGCGCGCTTTCCTGCTTAGCACAATACGCTACCGCGCTATTCTGGCGTTTTAGTTTCACTGCGTTTTGCACGTGGTGGGTGAGCGATTTCCTTCTCGCGGGGATTGACGAAGCTGTACTGTCTTTGTGAAAAAATACAGTGCGTTCAGTTTCACTGATTCCGTGAGTTCGACAGCTTGACTAAATGTAGTAATTTCGCCTTACGCGACTTGTTAGCTTTCATCTCTGCATCCGAATCAAAACTGCACCTCTTCAGCATCTTCAATATGATTTTCTCCTTTTAATTGATCCCCGCCCCTCCCACCCCTCCGAACCATCGCCCTCTTTCCTTCGCTTTTAAGCCGACAAACATGTCCCATTAGAATCTAGCTTGCACTAGCACACTTGCCCTTTTTGAATCATAACTGAAAGGTGCATTGCAGCTTGCAGCGAGTATAGTAGTGTGTCTTTCAGGACTTTGACATTGCAGGCAGGCAGGAAGTGCAGATGAGGGGATTGGCAGACTAAGGGGGGTGGAGGAGGGGAGGAAAGACTTAGTACAGTCAAACCTGCCCTCGACCACCTCTCGATAACGACCACCTGTTCTTTACGACCACCCCCAAGGGATGCTTGACGACTTTGTTGTCTATATAATTCACCTTGCCATAACACACTTTAAACTACAACACAGTGTTCCAAGGTGAACACACTTGTTGTAAACAGTTGTGAACACTGTGAGATACTGTGTAATTCTACTAGCAAAGGTAGCACACCTAGTATGTATACACTAAATAGCGTTTACAATGTGTACGACTTTTGCAAGTAGAGTTATATACATAGTATCTCACACAGTGTTCACAAGTGGTTACAAAAAGTGTGTTTATATTGCAACACTTCAAGTTTACGGTGCAGCCACCCGCGGCTATAACGACAACTTTTGGTCGGTCCCTTGGGTGGTGGTTATATAGGTTTGACTGTAGTATTTTAAACTACAAAACATGCTGCACTTTTGTTTTTTTAAGTAGACTCACTGGGTGATGGTGATAGTCCCGGCTAGTGTATGTTTCAGTTGAAGTGTTAAAATAAAAAAAATTAATTAAAAAAAAGTAGCAAACGGGATCTTTGTGTTTTATCCAAAAAGGCGGAAAACGCGTAGTGGTTTTACAACCTGCAATAAAATGAAACAAAAATGGGAGGGAAAACATCAGTCTGCACAAAAAAAGGGGGGTGGGAGGGGGTAAAATAAGCGGCAGTGCATGGGGAGGCACGTTGGAGATGCAACAAAGGAAGGTAAAAAGCGGGTATGAAGTCAGATCAAGTCACAGCAATCCACCCGTCAAAAGCAACATAAAGAGGGGTGGGTTAAAACATGAACACAGGCTTTTGTCTGCGTAGGCTGGGTGTGCATCCGGCTTACAGTGACAAGCAACGAGATACCGTTGCAGGGAGGGCGGGTGGTGGTGGTGGTAGGACGGCAAGGGTGGCGGGGGGGGGGGGGTTTAAGAGTTCCAGTGTACCCGCAGATGTTCGGCCCGGGTGGAGAGAGAGAGAGAGAGAGAGAGAGAGAGAGAGAGAGAGAGAGAGAGAGAGAGAGAGGAGAGAGAGAGATTGGCTGTTTGTGGTTTTCTTTCGTTATTCTCATGTTGTTTCTGTTTCAACTCTTAGTATCTCTACGTATTTCACTGCAAGTACTAAAGAGATTGTTTTTGAAAGCAAGCTACATACTACACAGAACCCGCCCCCCCCCCCCAAAAAAAAAAAAAAAAAAAAAAAACAAAAAAAAAACAAACACACACACACAAACGAAAGAAACCCATATCGTTACACATTATGCCGATGTTCATACGCATTCCCAGTACCTTGTTATGCAAGACTTGACACTAAGCTTTTGTTGGCGGGCACAACTTATGGGTAAATAACGCACCTTTACGCCGAAGTTGACATTGTTACGACACAACAAGTAACTGGGTGCAAACAGCGCGTCGCATGCATGGACAATGGATATATACATTTAAACTAGTCGGAAATATAGGCGTTAGGGTCGCACAAATAGACGAACTCCAGAAATAAATCTGTCTGGTTTATACTCTTTTAGTGAGGCAAGCTTTCTACACGTACTCCTTGTCCACGTGTTTCAGACACACCCCTCGCTTGTGACTGGCCCATAATTTCACATGGAAAAGTGTGACTCAATATTTAACAAGTCGCGTAAGGCGAAATTACTACATTTAGTCAAGCTGTCGAACTCACGGAATGAAACTGAACGCACTGTATTTTTTTCACCAAGAGAGTACAGCTTCGTCAATCCCCGCGTGAAGGAAATCGCTCACCTACCACGTGCCAAACGCAGTGATATGCACACGCCAGAATAGCGCGGTAGCGTATTGTGCTAATCAGGAAAGCGCGCTTTTCTGTATTCGTGTTAACTTTCTGAGCTTGTTTTGTACACAACCTGTCATCTCTATATGTTTTTGGAATCAGGAAACGATGAAGAATAAGATGAAATAATTTTTGGATCGATTTCCTAAATTTTAATCTTAAGACTAATTAATCTATTTTCGTTAATTGTGATCACATTTTAAGAGTAAACATGACATATGTATATATTTTTAGATTCAGAATGTCATGCAAAATACGATGCAATCAATTTCAAATCTGTTTGCGAAAAATCGATTTTAATGACAACTTTAATGAGCAAACTCATTATTAATTTGTAAGCCTCCAAGCTGAAATGCAATACCAAAGTCCGGGCGTCGTCGAAGATTACTTGACCAAAATTTCAACCAATTTGGTTTAAAAATGAGAGCGTGACAGTGCCGCCTCAACTTTCACGAAAAGCCGGATATGACGTCATCAAAGACATTTATCAAAAAAATGAAAACCTGTCTGGGGATATCATACTTAGGAACTCCCATGTAAAATTTCATGAAGATCGGTCTAGTAGTTTTCTCTAAATCGCTCTACACACACACACACACACACACACACACATACACCACACCCTCGTCTCGATTCCCCCTCGATTCCCCCCTCTACGTTAAAAAATTTAGTCAAAACTTGACTAAATCGTAGACCTATATTAGGTCCCTGACTAATTGTAATAAAAAGGAAGAGTATTCACTCTTTTACAACCCATACGAACACGGCAGAGTTATTTCCGAACATTGTCTATAAAAAACAAACAAATCCAAGACGAAGTCACAGTTGACAGAAGTAAGCACATAAACGCGGAGAAGTCTACGTTGGTAATAAAAGCATTTGCATTATTTATAGCCGTCTCGATCTGATCACCTTTACATGAATGTACGGTAAACAGACGGGAAAGGCTATACATTTCGCACTTGAAGAAAGCTTTGGGTACTTTTACCTTCTACAAAAATGTGGCAACATGTTTAGAAGAAGGCCATTTGGTGTCGAGTCGTAACTTATCTTTTGTCAAAGCGATAAAAACTAGGTCTCGGTGAGGCTGTTGACCTCATTGTCTGCATTTAATCTTTGTTTGACCCCTTATTTTGCATTAACCTTTGTTCGATGGCTAGCGAGTGTGCCACCATAAATTTCTACCGCTGGTTTGAGAAACACGTCTTGAGAGATGTTTCCAGTGTGTCAGATTTGATCAGTGAAACTTGGAATTTAAGACATCATTGGCACCAATGGCCAATTAGGTAGTAGGCTTCTCTTGCGTGATTCTTTTCTACGGGTTTAGCGTGGGGATTTGCAGTCCGTTGGCTAGTTTAAAAACCTGACATCTTCAATCGCCGATTCGTATTCGTCGTCTTTCAGTCATCTTTTGTGCGTTTCGCTGATCCGGTTTTGCCGTATTCAGTGTTGAAAGTGACCAGACCAGAACAAATCGTACACCTCTGTATAAATTATATATATATTTTATTTTTATTTTTTTATTTTTTTATTTTATTTTTTAAATTAAAAGTTAAGTGATTTGCTCCTGGCATGCGCGTTTTTTGCAGAAGAAATTTATTTGCACAGAAATTGAGAGTTCCAATGTACTCACATAGCACTAAAAAGTGGTGTTTGAAGTGACAAACAGTTCAGCAACATCAAGAAATAAGTGATCTTCTATGAAAGATGAGCGCAGCTTACAAGATATGGCTGTCACCGAGGACATAGAAAATCACATTCCCGTAGATTCTACCGCGTTTCGGTCAGCAGCCTCACATGACAATTGACGAGGGTTTGCTTTCACTTTGGACTTCAGGCTGACCGTAGCTCTGTCATAGTTTCTACGATTGAAGGTTGACCTGGCACACCACTGGACCTTCAGGAGTAGCAGAGTATATAGAAGGATTATGCTTTCCCCAATGCAATCTGCTTGGGGGGGGGGGGGGGGAGTGTAGAGCACTGGACTTGTGATCCTATGGTCGTGGGTTCGAGTCCGGGCCGGGACGGTAACGGGTCAACTTTATGTGCAGACTCAGAGACGGTATCCACGTCCCACCCCCGTGTCACCTCAGTGGCACGTAAAAGACATCGGTCATTCTGCCATTAGTGCAGATAGCTGATACCACCTAAACACGCATAAAAATGGCTTTGTGTTGAGGGCGTAAAACTTGAATTTCTCTTCCAATCTGCTACCATGCCGCTTGTCCAGTATTCTATCTTTCTGTCTGTCTGTCACCCCCCGCTGGTTAGGGGGAGTCCCATATTGTTTGGGACGAGAAAGAATTTACCCGATGCTCCCCAGCATTTCGTTAGAGGCGACTAACGGATTCTGTTTCTCCTTTTACCCTTGTTAAGTGTTTCTTGTATAGAATATAGTCAATTTGTGTAAAGATTTTAGACTGTAAGAAATGTTAAGTCCTTTGTACTGGAAATTTGCATTCTCCCAGTAAGGTAATATATTGTACTACGTTGCAAGCCCCTGGAGCAAATTTTTGATTAGTGCTTTTGTGAACAAGAAACAATTGACAAGTGGCTCTATCCCATCTCCCCCCTTTCCCTGTCGCGATATAACCTTCATGGTTGAAAACGACGTAAAACACCAAATAAAGAAAGAAAGTATGTGTCTCCCTCTCTCTGTCTGTATCTTTCCCTCAGTCTGTCTGTCTCCTCTCTCTCTCTCTCTCTCTCTCTCTCTCTCTCTCTCTCTCTCTCTCTCTTCTCTCTCTTTCTTTCTCTCTTTCTCTCTCTCTTTCTTTCTCTCTCTCTTTCTTTCTTTCTCTCTCTCTCTCTCTCTCTCTCTCTCTTTCTTTCTTTCTCTCTCTCTCTCTCTTTCTTTTTCTCTCTCTCTCTCTTCTTTCTCTCTCTCTTTCTTTCTCTCTTTCTTTCTTTCTTTCTCTCTCTCTTTCTTTCTTTCTCTCTCTCTCTCTCTCTCTCTCTCTCTCTCTCTCTCTCTCTCTCTCTTCCTTTCTCTCTCTCTCTCTCTCTCTCTCTCACCTCTTCCTCCTCCTTCCTCCCTTTACGTCTAAACTTCATTTCTTTCCCATTTCGGTCATTTCTTAACAATACTATAATCACCATGGGGTCAGCGGGAAAACGTTCGGCTTCTGTCAAAATACTGTGTCTCCAGGCTTTCCCGTGCAGACTCTTTCCTTTTCACAACTGACTCGCTGTCGCCCAGCATAATCACAGCCGTCCGAACTGAAACTCCTCGCGGGCTTATTTTGACTTCCGGGCCGGGTGTTACCAGTTGTCCCTCTCTCCATTTATTGGCGACCAAAATTGTCTTTAAAAAGTCCCTTAACAACATTAAACTGGGTGCTCCCGTTTGATGATTAGCTCACTCAGCTTTGGGTCCAGGGCGCTAATTTGTGTGGTTAGCGCCCGCTTCAAAGAGTGTCCGGTGTTTCATTTTCGCTGGCTACTGACCGCCTTGGCCGTCTGTCGATGCTGCTTGTTCGATCGCCACCTGTCGTTCGCAAGAAGTGTTCCGACAAAAATGTGTTCCAAAGCACCAGAAACTCGCCCGCGAACACGCAGCCAGACAGACACACGGACAGACAGACAGACAGAAAGAATGACACGTGCACGCACTCACGTACGCCACATAGACGGACGGACGGGCGGACGGACGCACGGACGCACGGACACACTCACGCACGCACGCACGCACGCACGCTCGAACGCCTGCACGCACGCACGTACGCACGCACGGACGCACGCACACAAGCACACACACACACGTACACACTCTACACACACAAACACACACACACACACACACACACACACACACACACACACACACACACACACACACTGTTGGCTTCATAGTAATGTGAGAACATAGCTTTCTGCATCAAAGTTGCCATTAAGGCATTAACCACAATAGAAATACGCGTATTTTTTACATTATTAAAGACAAAGTTAATCCTATTGCTTCTAATGTACGTGCCAAAGCACACACACACACACACACACACACACACACACACACACACACACACACACACACACACACACACACGTTCGCTCGCTCGCACGCACGCACGCACGCACACACGCAAGACCTTTTTGTGTAGGTAAAAACCTGTTTTGCTCTCTTGCGCTGCATGATTGGGTCATTTGTTTTACCCAACATGAACCATACCTTGGCTTCTTAGAATCCAAAGTTTAATAATTGACGAAAATTAACGGCAATAGGACTTCCCCAGCAAACAATTTTACGTTGTATTCACGTTATATTCACGTTGGGTTACGTTGGGTTTACGTTGCGTTTCAACGTTTTTTTACGTAGATTTGTATGGACGAACTCACGTGGGAATAACGTTGGAAAACAACGTTGCATTTTACGTGACACCAACGTGAATGCAACGTAAATTATTGGTGGAGGTGGATTGTTCGTAAAAACATTACGTGAATTTTACGTTGTCACAACGTGAATTTTTGGTTGTGGTTGTGGTTTGGTTGAAATTGCGTTGCATTTTTACGTAATGTCCACGTGAATGGAACGTAAATTTTAGGTCAAAATTTAGCTAAAAAATTACGTGAATTCTACGTTGACACAACGTAAAAGTTGTGTTTTGGTGCATTTTTCCTGATAAAATTGACGTGAATTACACGTCGACACAACGTGAATTTTTGGTTGTGGTTGTGGTTTGGTTTGATTTCGACGTGAATGCAACGTTGAGAGTGAATGTAGGTTTTGGTAAATGTATCCACGCACACACACCAACTTTCACACTCAGTCACAGATCATAAGGACTATTACATGTAACACCATAAACTCAAGATACGATCAACAATTTTATTTCATAACAAAAACATGCATATTTATGATATTATGTTGCGGAGAAATTAAAAATGCACGCAGCTTAGCAGGGCAACAGCACAGCATATTCAATCGATTTCATTCTTTGTCCTGGTGGTCCTCTTCTCCCAGGCAGTCCTCGATGCGCCTCTTTGATGCTGGTCGCTAAACAAAGCAAAGACAGCACATTGATATTAGTGACACCAGAGCCTCCATATATAATGTCTGGAGTAGAAATACACATCTTTTCAACTTAGGTCACTTTTTAGTAACTTTCCACTGCCTACTATGTCTCTGGCCTACTGCCAACTGAGTGTTGACACTACATGTATTTCTTTTTAATATATGAAATAAAGCATTATGTCCCTTCTTCGAGCCTTGTTGTGTCAGATTTAGGCCGCAAGCCAAGACAACAAAAGACTGTGTGCCAGTGTGTATTCCTTACATAAGAAATGAAGTATTTCAAACGAAAATTGATCGTTTCAGAACAGTTTGAGGGTATTTTATTTGTATTTGCATCATTAAGACATTTGACCTGGAAGTGAAACTGTCTTTAATCTGTGTACAAGAATTAAATGTTTGTAATTGTCCAAACACAAATAACATCCGTTACTGCTATATATATATATACGAATCACACACACACACACACACACTCACACACAAACTCACACTAGCGCGTCACCTTATTCCCACTACTATGAGTTATACACAACTACAATAAGCGATAAACGTTTCATATGCTGATCAGGATGCAATGAACTTTGACACGCTCCAATTAAAGCCCATTATAGGGGCCGGTGTCCGTCTCTCTCCTTGAGGATAAAAGGGCTCACAGCCTTTTCAACATTGTTATCAAAATCAAAGTCTTTCGGTAACCTGGAAAGCTCCTCGGAGCTAGTACTGTCTCAATTATCCACCGATCGCCGTAGGTCGAAGTTGAAGACTATCAAGTGTATGCATGTTGTAGAGGTGGGAGGTGCACAGAAAATGGAAGCAATCATTACAATCAAACTTTGTTTGTTAAATACACTACTCTTTGTCATCGGAAACTAAAAGTTATTTGGTTTTGGCCTTTTTTTTCACAGATTATACATTGTAAATGAAAAAAAGCAAAATGAAGCAATACCAAATAAAAACAAAATGTTCAGAAACATACATGATACATGGGTAGTATCAAAACGGTTGGTTGGTTGGTTAACCTGAGCTTAACGTCCTCACAGAAACTAGTGCCAATTAGGGACATGAAGTGGTTATATGCTGGGACAAAACGGTTGGGAAAAAGGAGAACTTTAAAGTTGCCATCAAGCAAGAGAGGGATGGGTGGTTTCAACTTGCAAGGGTAATAAGAAAGCAGTGAGAGAGACAATTAAGGGCGACATGTGCGATCAAGTTGAATTTGAAAGTCCAGCACCTATAATTACAAGTTTTCCACGTTATATTTCCAGTGTTATCCATGCCAAGAAGGTTCCTTTTTTTCCAACCTTCATCTGTCCGACACGTGCGATCTCACTTTTTCAGTGAGTTATTTTTTCCCTTTAACATCTGGTTGCCAGACTTCCGTCAACCTCTTGTCAAATTTCACACTGTGATTCTCACGTATCTGATCGCTTCTTTAAGAGCACTTGACAGTGTCCAGTCAATCACTTCTTTCAGACGGGTCATACAATTGCAAAGGCTCCTAAATGCCCCGCTCCTGTACAAACTGTGGGGGGAGGATCTATGGGGGGGGGGGGGGGGGGGGGGGAGGGGGATCTTAGATTCAGAGGAGACGGAATGCATGGAACGGAATTTTTATGAATCGTTTTGTAGTTTTTGTGTCTGGGGCATGTAAACAAAACAAAAATGAGCAAAATTCTGAGAGAAAAACGGGAGCTTTATCAAAGCAAATTTGTTTTACAGTTGTTGTGATTATTTAACGACAAGAGGAGACACAATACAATTTGTTATACTTTTGATTTCTAAGAGTTGAAATCAATTACGCAGATATATTATAAGTCTACAAAGCCATGACGGTGCCAAAATAGCATGATAGCATTTTTGAATATTTCACTAATCAGAGCAGCAGAATTCTAACTTCATTAAAAAAATCAATCTAATCAAAGAATTTAGTAAGCACTGAAGGCATCGTGATCATTAAAAAATCTCACAACTTAAGAACATCATACCTCTGCATAAATTACGCTTATGCAGTATGTTTCTTCCGATTAATGCAAACACTTTTTTTTGTCGCAGAGCAGGGACCCGGCATTGATACCGTCACCTGAAAATCAGTGGCTGTGTTGAAAGACCTACATTTTGTAATTGACAATGACTTGAAAAGGCACGTGTCCTAAGCATATAGGAAAGGTAATACATGTACACTCAACGGTGTCTTTTGCACACTGCTATCTGACAAATTATTTAGAGCGGTCATCAGAAGCAGGCGACGATAGTCGAGTGATTTATTACCCACGGGGGGTTGAGGCTGCAGACAATTAACTGTGAACTGAGAAGGGGTAAGCGGTGGGGGCGGAGGGGGTTAAAAGGGGGAGGGAGTGGGGTGGCAGACATAAAATAATGAAAACTTGTTACGGTCCGACTTTGGGTTTGGTGTGTGTTGGCTACGCTGATGTCTCAAGTAGACTCACGTTCATAAGGGGGTGGGTAAATCAACATGGTCGGCAACTTTATGATCCAGGTCGACAAAAGACAGTCAAGTGTGTAATTAGCCAATCAGTCAGATGACATCAAGGTGTCAAGTTCTGAATTCTTCTCATACCACCGTTCCGACCTCATCTCTCGGACAAAAGTTGGACAACCAAGTTTTGGAAGAAATTTTCAAGGAAGAATGACATCACAGGTTTCTGGAAAGCAAGGATTCGGGACAAAAGAAAGAATAACTGACACTATAACACACACACACACACACACACACACACACACACACACACACACACACACATACACAAACACACACACACAGGCACGAACTCAAACAAACACACTGGCACACCACACACACACTGACACCACACACACACACCGACACCACACACACACACACTCACACTCACACACTCACGCACGAACACACACATACAAACTTGCGCGCGCGCGCACTGATTTCTAAACAACAACAACAGTAAGCAGTGAACGATGCATATGCTAATCATGAGGCAAGAAATGAATGTGGCAAGTTTGATTCAACTTTGACCCGCTCTAAATCCCACGTTGTACACAGTCTGTCTCCCTGAGGATAAAAGGGCTCACAGTTTCCAAAACTTGTGATCAAAATCAAAGTCTTTCAGTAACCTGGAAAGCTACTTAGAGTGCTGTCTCAATTATCCCCCTATCGCCGTAGGTCGAAGTTGAGGACTATCAAGTGTATAGGGAGGGGTAGGGGGAGGGTGGAAGGGAATTGTTACGACACGACTTTGTCGTGTAAAAGGAAATGATGGGTGGCACGCGGATATCCGTGGGATGTTCAGACATGGAAATTGCTCAAAATAACGATTATCTATTAAACTCATAGCTCATGGATTTCCATTAAGTACTTTTACCCCGCGTTGTACTTGAAGTCCGACACCTAGTGTGAAAACGATCGTTCAATAGTCCAATTACATATTTCTGCCCCTTTTCCCGTTTAACCCCCAAATAACAACAACTACAACAAAGACAGCAAGAGCGACGACGACGACAACAAAATGTTGGAACCAAATTGAAATCATTGCAAACAAGACACCAGTAAATGTCGGACACCTACATGGTGGTTTTCAAGTTCCTCATTTTGTTACATGTCCCCATACAACACTTTACCTATTGATTTTGTTATTTGGTTAGTTAATTTGAAATTAATGTTAAAGTTCCTAATTTGTTATCTAAATTTCGCCATAACGCATTTATTAACTCATTCATTTATGAACTTATTTATGTATCATTTCCCTATTCGTCTATTTTTTTTTATTTTTTTATTTTTTTTTATTTTTTTTTATATTATAATCATCCTCATCTCATTAATCATCCAAAATTATTTATTTTTTTATTTCAGTTATTTCGGCATGTAGGTATTTCGGTTGTAAGCAATTCAGTTATAATAAAACAAATTCACCCATTATTAGAAAGGAGAAAACAAATTGGAATGTCGGGTGCACATTCCAAGTTGATCCCTTTTTTAACTAAAAATAGCGCGCGTTATTACTAACAATGCTCTTTTTCAAGCTTATAAAATATAAAGTACAAAGTGGGAAATTACAACGACGGTCAACAGTCAGAGTTATATATTGCTTGCAAGCCTGTCCGCCCTGTATCCAAGATATCCCCCATGCACTGGCATGGTCCTAAGAGGACACACTTATTACTCAACAGTAAATTCCAGTAAGCCTTTAGTCGGACTCTGTCATTTTTATGTTTGTGAATGTCACAGAAAAAACCCACAACTCCCAAGATCACGGAAGCATGATTAACCATTCAGTCAATTCAAGGGAATGCACGCTGAAAACGTCCGCTTTCATTTCACCTAAGAGGGGGAGGAAGGTGTTTTGTTAATTTTCTATTGCTGGTACTCGCACGTGTCCAAAGTGTGTGGGAAAAAGAACAAGTCGCGTAAGGCGAAATTACTACACTTAGTCAAGCTGTGGAACTCACAAAATGAAACTGAACGCACTGCATTTTTTCCCAATGACCGTAGTCCGCCGCTCGTACAAAGGGCGGTGAAATTAACGACCCTGTTTAGCGCGGAAGTGGTTGCGCTCTGTTGCATAGCACGCTTTTCTGTACCTCTCTTCGTTTTAACTTTCTGAGCGTGTTTTTAATCCAAACATATCATATCTACATGTATATGTTTTTGGAATCAGGAATCGACAGGGAATACGATGAAATTGTTTTTAGATCGATTTCGGAAAATTAATTTTAATCATAATTTTTATATTTTTAATGTTTATAGCTTGTTTGTAATCCAAATATAACATATGTATACGTTTTTGGAATCAGAAAATGACGAAAAATAAGATGAAAATGTTTTTGGATCGTTTGATAAAAAAATAATTTTAATTACAAGTTTCCGATTTTTAATGACCAAAGTCATTAATTAGTTTTTAAGCCATCAAGCTGAAATGCAATACCAAAGTCCGGCCTTCGTCGAAAATTGCTTTGCCAAAATTTCAATCAATTTGATTGAAAAATAGTGGTTTCGCTGTGCTGCATAGCACGCTTTTCTGTACCTCTCTTCGTTTGGTTTAAACTGTTTTATTCAACGTTTGTGCATTATTTACAAATAAAAAACGCATATAGAGTAAACAACACAAGCATAATGCTTATAGTGGTGTTTACAGTTTTCTAGAAAAATACATATAAATGGCGGCTATTGTACAGTTTAAATGAAGAGCAAGCAAACATGAAAAGAAAATTGAATGAAAAATGTACATCAAAACAAAAATCCGTTTAAGAATACATATATTATATTTTTCGTTTTAACTTTGTGAGCGTGTTTTTAATCCAAACATATCATATCTACATGTTTTTTTGAATCAGGAACCGACAAGGAATAAGACGAAATTGTTTTTAAATCGATTTCGGAAATTTGATTTTGATAATAATTTTTATATTTTTAATTTTCAGAGCTTGTTTTTAATCCAAATATAACATATTTATATGCTTTTTGAATCAGATAATGACGCAAAATAAGATGGAATTGTTTTTGGAACGTTTGATCAAAAAAATAATTTTAATTACAAGTTTCCGATTTTTAACGACCAAACTCACTCATTAGTTTTTAAGCCACCAAGCTGAAATACAATACCGAAGTCCGGCCTTTGTCGAAGATTGCGTGGCCAAAATTTCAATCAATTTGATTGAAAAATGAGGGTGTGACAGTGCCGCCTCAACTTTTACAAAAAGCCGGATATAACGTCATCAAAGGTATTAATTGAAAAAAGGAAAAAAAATGTCCGGGGATATCATTCCCAGGAACTCTCATGTAAAATTTCATAAAGATCGGTCCAGCAGTTTAGTCTGAATCGCTCTACACACACACACGCACAGACACACACAGACACACACAGACAGACACACACACACACACACACACACACACATCACGACCCTCGTCTCGATTCCCCCTCTATGGACATTCTGTGAGTTCGACAGCTTGACTAAATGTTGTATTTTCGCCTTACGCGACTTGTTTTTTGCTGTATGTTTCTCTCTCTTTTTCTTTATTTTGTCTTATATGTCTGTAATGAACATTTTAAAATGAAGAGGAAAAACACTACCCACGATCCTCTCAACGAAACAGTACATTAAAAAACCTGCGCACGCGCAAACACACACAAACACAACTTTTCGAGAAAACATTGGCTGCATTTTTTTTTTACTGGTGATGAGCGTACCCTAAAAAGAAATCCAACATGTGTTGTCCATATGATTTGCCCGTTCGGTTTTCTTTTGTTCTCATACGCGAGATGTCTCAAGAGGACCCATTTTGGCAAAGTTTAGAGGAGGGGGGGGGGGGAGGGGGGAGCATGTCCGTAATTTTATTATCCAAGTGAACAAACGATCGACAAAAGCCCGACAAAAGACTGCCAAGTGCCGTAAATGAGTCAGGTAAGATCAAGGTGCGATTTTTGACTTGTACTTCATACCAGTTTTCCTCGCCTCTTCTCTCCTTAACAAAGGTCTAGCAACAAAGTTTGGGGGGTGTAATCTCATAAGGAGTGACATAATATCACATGCGAATATGAGGGAACGAGACAGAAGAATGAATAAAACAGGCGCTATTACGCTATCTGTGTTGTAGCTGGAAGAAAAAAGAAAAAGAAAGAATACCGTCCAACTAACACGAAGAAGAATGGGAAAAAATCTTAAATAAAGGGAGAGGTACAAAGGTTGCGATTCATCTCGGCTAGATATTATTCACGATTTTTGTAAACATACATGTAGTAAGCCTATACTCGCATCAGACACATATTTTACATGTATCAGCATCCTACATTTTGTCCGTGTCTGCCTTCTGGCCGGGTTTGCGATTTCTACATATTATATTCATGTGTTCTTCTCTCTGACAGTGCGGGCTCAACTTTTACAAACGGGAAAATATGACATCAAATAACGCTATCAAATATCGGAGAACAGCCACACAAGCGAATGCTCTCAAGAATATGCAAACCAATGTTCATCAAAATCCGTCAGGTAGCACACACACCCACACACACCCACACCCACACCCACACACACACACACACACACAGTCCGAGTGTGTCATTACTTGAATGGGGTGTGCACGTTAAAGATCCCACGATTGACAAAAGGGTCTTTCTTGGCAAAATTGTATTGGCATAGATAAAAATGTCCACCAAAATACCCGTGTGACTTGGAATAATAGGCCGTGAAAAGTAGGATATGCGCCGAAATGGCTGCGATCTGCTGGCCGATGTGAATGCGTGATGTATTTTGTAAAAAAAATTCCATCTCACACGGCATAGATAAAAATCCCTGCGCCTTGAATATGTGCGCGATATAAATTGCACAAAATAAAAATACAAAAATAAATAAATAAATCCCTGCGCTTAGAACTGTACCCACGGAATACGCGCGATATAAGCCTCATATTGATTGATTGATTGAATCAGTGAATGTGAAAAGACTATGGGTAGTCGTCTAAGACAGGTTAAAATCAGTCTAACGAATGACTACACAAACCTGCATGTGTCAGGTTTTAATTTTTGTTTGTTTGTTCTTTCTTTATTTTGTTTTGTTATTTCGTACGTTCGTTGATAAAATGCCGTCCCAACCTGCCGCCCACACACACACACACACCACACACACACACACACACACACACACACATTATAATCCCCCCTCCCGAATCCCCTCCCCCATTCTCCACCCGATAGCTCCTCTTTGTCTCACTCTCTCCTCCTTACAAATAACAATTTGATACGTTCATCTTTAATCCACCCCCCTCCCCGAATCACCTCCCCATTCTCCACCCGATAGCTCCTCTTTGTCTCGCTCTCTCCCCCGGTGTGACGTTTTCATCTTTCGCCGTGTTGATATTTCGCTTCTCGGCCTCGTTGAACTAGTATAAACTCTACACTGAACAAAAAAAACACCCTACGATAGTACTGATGAGCGACCTTGTGTACCTTACATTCATGGGGTCAAATTTGTCCAACCAATTTGTTTTATTTAACTTAGAAATTTGATTCATCCTAAAATGTTTCCTTCTTACTCAAGGGACGTAACCACTCAGTACACGTTTTCGAAGAATTAGATTTTGGGGTTGAAATCTATTAAATTTTACCACCAATTTTCTTCACATGCAAGAAACTGACATGCTTTTCGTCCTTAAATAATTTCACTTCTTAATTTTACCAGGAAACAACATTTCAGTCTTGAGTATATGTCGAGGGGGAAATATGTACACAGGCGAAAGATTGAAATCGTGACACCGGCAGGGTATCTCGGCTGCCTACTTGAGTGAGTAACAGAACAGGTCGACAAAAGACAGTCAAGTATGTAATGAGCCAATGTGTCAAGTTCTGAATTCTCCTCATACCACTGTCCGCTGGGCAGATTCACTTGAACTTGAAGCAGCTTGTCTGGATACATCGTCCTCCCTCAAGATCGTAAAATGCCCAATTAAGTACTTGAGATATCAATGGCCGCCCCCGCTTTCAGTCTCATGCACTGAGCTAGTCTGATTAAACAGCTTTCTAAAGGTTGCGTCCGTCTATGTGAAACGTGTTTTTCCTTTGTGTTCCACTGCTTGTGACCCATTGTTTCGCTATACTGACTCAAAAGTTGAGTCTAAAAGAATGTGTATCCCTTGAACTGAGTTAGGGCTGACATTGTGACTATTGGAAAGACCCGCCATCTTTGGCCGGTCCGTTTCCAATCATGGTCTCGACAATCAAGTAATCTGTGCATGTGTACATGGAGTACAATAAGTGATAACGTCTCATGTGGAACAACTGAAAACAACTTACCTTCGAGTTGATTACGATGAATATTTTAGTCCTGAAAGTGTTCATCAAAGTTGAAAACCAAATTTGGGATACACAAAGTCGACCGTGGCCATCACCGGAGAACACTGTCGGTTAGTAACGCGTCTTTTTTGGGGAGGGAAAGTTTCGCACTCGCAAATCCATTTAACTCAGCAAATTCCTTGAAACAATATGCATTTATGTTATACTCTTTTCGTCTTACACAATTAGTGAACCTCTATGTTTGACCGAACATTAATTGAATAGAATATTACGAAACTAAAAATGCAGGTGAAAAAACCGAAATGATTGACAAAGTTTCGACGTTGTCTCTCTCTGTCTCTCTCTGACTCTCTCTGTCTCCCTCTCTCCCCTCTGTCTCCCTCTCTGTCACTCTCTATCTCTCTCTCTCTCCCTCTCTGTCTCTGTCTGTCTGTCTGTCTCTCTGTCTGTCTGTCTCTCTGTCTGTCTGTCTGTCTCTCTGTCTCTGTCTCTGTCTCTCTCTCTCTCTCTCTCTCTCTCTCTCTCTCTCCCCCGACCCCCAATTTTTGGAAGGTTAGAAACTAGAGGACGTACATTTCTGTACAGTCACCATAAAATCTTCATTATGAATGCAAAAATGTTAACAAAATCGGCAAACCATAAAAGAACATGAAAAAAGGAAAGAGGTGCATTTAAAGGCTGTTGGGTACTGGCTCTCAAAATCCGTTCAGCAGAATGAGTTCGCATGTAACTGAAACTATTCTTAAAAGTTACTTGGTGATTTTAAAAGCTTGATAACACAAGTCCCATGATTTTAGACATGCTACAATGCCTTTAATCGAAGAAAGTTTGCGTTCTTGGCCGAGTCAATGCAGCTGGCTCGAAAATCACCTCCCTTGGACGCGTGACGTCTATAGCGGAATCGGCCGGGTGGAACGGCGCTCTCTTATGCCGTGCAATGGGCGCAATCGGGTAGTCTAGTCATGTCCTCAAGAATACTTCAAAGGTAGGTCAAGAGAAACTAAGGACGGGGTGCGAGGGTGACTTCTCCCAGGTTATAACATTTCAAACAATAAATAACGGAGTTCATAACATGTATTCTGCTCCCTTCCTGCTTTTTCAGGTGTAATTCCCACTTGAACCCTGTTTTAGTTCAACTTATTGGCAGATATATTGTCACGCGCCGAGGGACACAAACACACACACACATACACACACAGCCACCCACAAACACACATACACAAACTGATGTGACACACACACACACATACACAAACTGATGTCACACACACACACACACACGGCCACACACTAACACGTGTACACACACACACACACTAACACGTGTAATCAGACACACACACACACACACACACACACACACACACACACACACACACGCACGCACGTATTGACAATCACAGAGATTAGGTTCATGTATTCTGCCCACCTCTCGCCAATTTACAAAATACAACAAGAGGTTTGATGAGCACAGTAGATCAACTTTAAACGTACACAATTATATTTTTAGCATTACTCTTCAATTCTCGTTGATGCATTAATGATGCCAGAAAATGTAACCGGACGCATTTGGAACGCCAAAGCAATTAAATACATTGCGCGGTACATCGGCGCTTAATTTCATAACGTCTGACTGAGTCATTTGTTATTCGGTGATAGTTTCGCACATATCTATCTCCTGTATTTGAAAATCTGTTCACCTTACGTAATTTTCAAAGGTACATTTCTTTGATAAACGATACGAAACCGTGCAGGTGAAAAATTGGTAATGACTGACGTAGGATTCGTTGTGGATTTCACGTTGAGGGCACGTTGGCGATCAATCAAACCCCAACGTTGTGTGTTTACGTTGAAACTACGTTGTAGGAACGTTTGTTGTATCAAACTAACTTTTGTTTTTAAATCACGTGAATTTCACGTGAAAATCACGTGAGTATACCAACGTTGTTCGAACACCAGAAAATCACAATAATACAACGTCGATTTTACGTTGCTTTTTAAGGTGGAATCCACGTGAAATTTACGTTATGTACCAACGTGTAAAAAACAAAAAAACACAACTGTAACGCAACGTTGCTTTCACGTTGTGTTTTTTGGTTGGATCCACGTAAATTTCACGTAATCTTCGCAACATTTGTAAGACACCAAAATGCAACGTGAAATTCACGTAAATTTTACGTTGTATTACAACGTCGAAAGAACACCAAAATCTCACAATGACACAACGTTGGTTTTACGTTGCGTTTTTTGGTTGGCTCAACGTAAATTTCACGTAAAGTTCGCAACGTTGTTAATGACACGAAAAATTCACATTTTCGCAACGTCGTATTTACGTTGTGTGTTTGCTGGGTCATAACACAAATTCTTGACGTATTCATTGATACAGTGATGTTCTCACTCCCGTCAGTGGAAAAAAACTCCAGTTGGTTCAATGGTCCTCTCCATGGGGTTTGGTGAATGTGTTACTCTCTTTGTTAATATTTTGACTGGATGTTCCAGTAGTCTTCTTTACAAAGCCGTTGCCTTGATATTGTGCCCTCCCCCTGTGTTGTTGTCCAGCCATCATAATTCAGATCCTTGACTTGTTATGAGACACAATTTCTGCATTCATCTTCTTGGCTTTGTGTCGCCTTTTCCTTGACTTGTTGGAGGACGCTCATCTGAACGGACTGGCTGTCTTTTCTTCAAACACTCCAGGGTACCTCTCCCCGCTAGTTATTGAGTGGACAGGGGACTGAATATTCCGTCACAGTTATCTCCAGTGGAGAGTTGGAGAAGACAGCCTAATATGATTCAAATGGCTTCATGGGGCGAGGGAGCTTTACGACAGCGGTGCGGACTATAGTGGTTACAGTGGAACCCCCCTTAAAAGACCCCACCAAATTAAGACTTCCTTATTATGACCTTGCTTTTTAGAGTGTCTGTTCATAACCTCTGTACGTTTACTTCCACATCTAGGAGCGAACGAGAAGAAGAAGAAGACTTCCATTTTAACACTCCCTCCTTTTTAAGACCTGATTTTCTTAAAAAGGGGGGGTTTCCACTGCACTGTGCTTTTTGAACAGAGGCTAAAGAGGATCTCAGCAGGTAGGGGATTTGAGTTTGAACCGCAATAGTTTTGCAGCGGGGACAGAAGAGCCTGTTATTGTTGATTCGGATTGCCACTGTGGGGGTGGGGATCTGATCTCATTGTTGTTTCTTTCGGTGGATAGCTCATTAATATTATAAAAGTTCAAACTGTTGCCTAAAGTAACTCTGAATGTTGATGGTTGGTAACTGTTATCACAGCTGCGTCCTGAAGCATATCAGAAAAGAACAAGTCGCGTAAGGCGAAATTACTACATTTAGTCAAGCTGTGGAACTCACAGAATGAAACTGAACGCACTGCATTTTTTCACAATGACCGTAGTCCGCCGCTTGTGCAAAACGGAGTGAAACTGACGAGCCTGTTCAGCGCGGTAGTGGTTTCGCTGTGCTGCATAGCAGGCTTTTCTGTACCTCTTTTCGTTTTAACTTTCTGAGCGTGTTTTTATCCAAACATATCATATCTATATGTTTTTAGAATCAGGAACCGACAAGCAATAAGATGAAATTGTTTTTAGATCGATTTCGGAAATTTAATTTGGATCATAATTTTTATATTTTTAAATTTTTAGAGCTTGTCTTTAATCCAAATATAACATATTTATATGTTTTTGGAATCAGGAAATGACGTAGAATAAGATTAACGTAAATTTGGATCGTTTGATAAAAAAAAAATTATTACAATTTTCAGATTTTTAAAGACCAAAGTCATTAATTAATTTTTAAGCCACCAAGCTGAAATGCAATACCGAAGTCCGGCCTTTGTCGAAGATTGCTTTACAAAAATTTCAATCAATTTGATTGAAAATTGAGGGTGTGACAGTGCCGCCTCA
>NC_090256.1:41279932-41537432 GCF_037325665.1 Littorina saxatilis
CGCATTTCTAAACCACCCAGTGACCGTTTATGTTCAACCTTTTGGTGATACATGTACATTTGAAAATAACACGCTTGTAGACTCAAACAACATAATGTGATTTTTTTGCGATTGCGATTGCGACTGGTTTTAGCTGCAATCTGTCATTGCAAAAGCAGAAACGTTGAAATGTAGGGGCCTATACTGTCACCAACATTGCCACTGCATGGACCGCGATTGTCACAAGCGAGGGGTGTGTCGGAAACACGGGGACAGGAGCACGTGTGAAGTTATTTGTCAGAGGAAAAGCAAGGGTATTCACTCTTTCAAAACCAATACAAACCCGACGGAGTTATTTCCCAACATCGTCTATTGCCATGAAGTGTCATTTTGTTCATCTTTAGGGCATTCATTTGGTTCTTCCCTTGCCCGCGTTGTTGAACGATACAAAGAGACTCCTGTGTGTGTATATCATTCATTACCTGACAAAGTGAGGGAATTTCCCCAAGGACAAATAAGTTGACCAAATACGACTATAATTTCCTCAACAAAATGTCAGTATCAGCCAAACACACAAGATGAACATATAGGATACGACACGCGACCTAAGACAGATATTGCTCATGACGGGCGCAATGACCTTGTGGCTAAGACGCCGGCCTCCCAAACGGAATGGTCGTGGCTTCAAATCCCGGCCACGCATGATGGGATAAGGGTGGAGATTTTTTCCGATCTCCAAAGTCAAGTTCAGTGCAGAACTGCCAGTGCCTTATCCTTCTTCGTGTGTACACGCAAGCACAAGACCAAGTGCGCATGGACGGAAAAGATCCTGTAATCCATGTCAGAGTTTGGTGGGTTATAGAAAACACGAAAATATCCAGCGTGCTTACCCCGAAAGTGGCATACGGCTGCCTAGATGGCGGGGTAAAAACGGTTATACACGCAGGAGAAGAAGAAGAAGATATCGCGCGCGGTATGAACGAGACCCTAACCTATCAATAACCTTACTCTTTGTCCTTTCAGTCAGTGTCAGCCCAAACAACGAGGTTTGGCCACAGCGTGCAACACAAACAGCAGATGATAAATTTCCAATATCATTTCCATGCAGGCATGAATGATACCCCCCACAACAACAAAATCTCATCTAATTCCTCTGCTTCCCCGCATGAAAAAGAACTAAGCCTGCAAGCCTACCCCTAACAAACCGCCGCCCTCGCCCGCACACAATTACACGACGACAACAAAAAGCCAGGGAACACACAGGATAAGAGAAATGAGGTGCTATTGTGCAGGAGGCTTTTCATCGGACACGGACCTGCATCGTCAAAGTTTCGTTTTGTTGTCATGAGCTGCGTGTAGGAAGGACAGGGTGCTATTGTGTGGTGTATCTCCCCTGGACAATCGAGGTGGGGTAGGGAAGGATCCACCCGACGTCCTGATGCACGTTTCTTTGAGGCGAGCAAACCTAGCCGTTGGCAAAACTGCTGCCACAATTTCTCATGTGCCAGGAGATTGGTCCCGCACAACGTTCCCTTATCTTAAGCACATTTTTCTATGCGTTTGAGAGTGTTTACGTCCCTTTGTTTCTCAGATCTTTAAATAGCGCTCTGTCTCTGATTAAGATTCTCACAGCGTTGCAGACTTTTCACAAGACGAGAAAAAAATTGGCTAAGTTTACACGATTACTGCCGCGGGTACATTCTGCTTTTGTTGAGCTAAATGGCGGCGCTCACCTTGTCACCTTGTCACTTATGCTAGCGTTTGCATCTCACATTAAAACTTCACTGTAAACGGATAATTTATGTTCACATCTTTATGTTTAGAAAACTAAGGACTATCAACCAGATTGCAATTTAGTCCAGAAAGTCTTCACACGAGATGTCATCTTTAATCAAACTTGTTGCTGGCTACCTTAGATTACCCTTTTGTTCTTCAAGGTTGACAGCTTCTCAATACCTCCGAATTTTCCAGCAATTTCATATTGTCAAAGTATCTCTGGGTACGAAATACTGTTCCTCGCAGACAAAAATACAACTTTCGGGGCGAATACTATATTCTCCTAGGCGACATTGTCTTCTGTGTGTGTCCACCAGCCGGCAATGGTAACCCTAAAGCCTGTCATTTAATTGGGCAAAGTCGACTTCACGAGACTCGCTGCACGAAGTTTTGTCAATGAGTTTGCAGTAAAAAAAAAGACTTCAAGAAGTCGACTTCGGGCTCAGCTGCAGACGTCCTTAAGAAACGCAGGTCTGATTCCAGGGAGGGTCATGACGGTGTATCTGTTGGCAAGGTAATATTGGCAGCTGGTTGAGTGCACGTGGCGGGAATGTAAATCAAGGAGACAAGGGGGGACAAAGGGAGGAGGAGGGCAAGTGCTGTAGGTGCAGGTATTGTCCGCCGGGTGCAATATGAGGCCAGAGAGCGTGTCCAGAGACCTGATGTACTTCCTCTGTAGTGTAGTGGTCAGTATTCCCGCCTGTCCAAAACCTCTGACCACTGACTAACCAATCAAGCCGTGTCCGCCCCCGTAGTACCTCAAAGCCTCTTGTTGGCGCTTCCGTTCACGTTTAATACAGCTAAAGCGGCGTGATGAATTCTGGGCGGTTTGTGGTCACTTCTTTTGACGCGGGATGCACAGGTAATTGCAGGCTGCCCTGTGTAAGGAACTGAAGGCCACTGTCTAACGTACTGAATAGGAAGATACAGACCTGCAGGTGTTTTGCAGCCTGCTGCACTCTGTGGTCAGCTCCCTACTGGTAATAATGCGAGTCCAAGTCATGTTTTCGTCGTATAAGGATTGAACATGAATTATCTCAGATTTGTGCAGGTATTTGGAACAACAAATCCTGCAAATATGGGGTTGGTTTGACTGTCGTTCATGTATGCTTGCACTGAATCGAGCGATGAAACCGCAGGACGGCTAAAGCCGAAACAGATTGACTATTAACGTTCCAGAAAACAACAATACAATTGTTTCAAGAGGGGTTAGACGGGCGCAGTGGCGAGGTGGTAAGACGTCGGCCTCCTAATCGGGAGGTCGTGAGTTCGAATCCCGGTCGCTGCCGCCTGGTGGGTTAAGAGTGGAGATTTTTTCGATCTCCCAGGTCAACTTATGTGCAGACCTGCTTGTGACTTAACCCCTTTCGTGTGTACACGCAAGCACAAGACCAAGTGCGCACGGAAAAGATCCTGTAATCCATGTCAGAGTTCGGTGGGTTATAGAAACACGAAAATACCCAGCATTCCTCCCCCAAAATCGGCGTATGCTGCCTGAATGGCGGGGTAAAAACGGTCATACACGTAAAAATCCACTAGTGCTAAAAACATGAGTGAACGTGGGAGTCTAAGCCCATGAACAAAGAAGAAGAAGAAGAAGAAGAAGAAGAAGAAGAAAAAGAAGAAGAAGAAGAAGAAGAGGGGTTAAATAATAGAACCTTTAGTGCATGCTAAAAGGATGGTCAGATTCCCGTCCTACTGTCTTTGGCCCGTGCACCATTCATGACTTTATGGAGTAGCGGTAGACATACAAGATTTATCCCCGAGTACGCAGTAGGAGGGTCCAGCAGACTTTAATTGTGTGTGTGTCTGTCTGTCTGTCTGTCTCGACTTAACAGCTTATTGCTGGGAAACTACTGGGCGCAGTTCGTTCAAAAGTTGATACACTAACTTGATAATAGGTCCGATTGATCGTATTAAAACTTCATAATGTTACCTGGGACCTAAATGCCCCAAAAAACACAAAAGTTCTTGACGGTTGGACGAATTCAATCGGAGCGACAGCCAGCCATTGAGCTGATATAACAGCCAAACGCGTGCGTCATGAAAAGCATGCGTATCGCATGCGAGATGCGAGCAAGCCAGCCAGCGGGTGGGGATTAATTTGGTCTCGGCAAAGAAACTACAGTGCAGGTTTGGTCTCGGTGAGACTGAAAGAGAGACAGAGAGCACGAGAGAGAGCGACAGGGACACTGTGTCAGTGATTCAAGGTGGTGGCTTGGTGACCAAAGGGATCCGGGTTCGATTCCCGGCATGGGCGGTCTATTTTTTTAAAAAAAATTTTAATTCTTGTTTACTATTGTTTATTATGAACGTTTTAATGTTTTATTTTACTCAACATTTTTTTAATTGTGTAAATTAAATATTTTTTTTTTAAATCCACGTGCACAAGACAAAAACTTTCATACTGGGGGAGCGGCCAGTCTGAAGAGTACTCGTGTCCAGCGCCAGCGTTTTTTTTTTTATACATTTAAACCTGCTTTCGCCACCATCTGACATCTGTCTACAACGACCACTGTTGGTTGATCCCTTGAGTGGTTGTCACGAATAGACCGTTTCGACTGTACCTGTTTCCAAAAACAATGAACGGTCTACTCATCCTGATAGGGAAGACCCAGAGTTAAACGTTCTTTGAGACTGAGAAGGTGCAGTTAAATATTAACAGCTATTGTGTTTTCAGCGTAGCAATAGGGTCCGATATTTAGACGCCGATAAGTATGATGCCGACGAGTCGAAGACGAGTCGCATTATACTTGTTCGAGTTTGCTGATTTTGTGTTAAACATAGGAAAGATCGTCTGCTAGAATCAGAGATAGGTCGCTTCAGATTGCAGCTTCTTGAACTTTGCAAGGTTTATACACGTGGAAGAAACCGGAACCATGCGTCTTTGTTATTGTTTGGATATCGGCAAAAAATTACCAACTTCCGTAGCGTTATCCTTTGATAATCGCAAAAGGGATGTGTGAGACCATCCAATCACAGCCCCCGAATTCCTCCACGTGTCTATCTCAGAATAGCTATATAATTTCATATATACTAATTAAACAAACTAGGATATCTGTTTGGGGAAACAGTGCTTCTTCATGTATGGACTGCGATTGTCTCAGCTAAAGTCCTTTTTTAATTGAGCCCTTAAATGACTTCGCGAAGACTTGAACAATCTTCGTTCAGCGAGCTTCGTGGAGTAGACTTTGCGCAGTCGACTTCGCGCAATTAATATCAGGTTAAAATGAATAAAATACTTGATCAGATTACACATTCGAACAAAATTAAGAAAAAGTGTTCCTGTACAAAAATTCGATTGTCACAGCGAAGCCAAAGTCCTGTCTCTCTACACACGGCAAGGTCATCTAGGTTTCAAGGCCACTGCCTTACATGGCATTGCAGTGACAATGACAGACAGAGTGGCCAGGATACCACCACTCATGGGGCTGAGTGCACATGGGTGAGCACCCTCACAGCGCATCCCTGCAGCTGTCTGTCACTTCTTTAGGTGCAGTCTATCGCTCGGTGAATCCTGTTTGTAACCTATCCATCAAATGAGGAGTTTTCTGTTGGGTCAGGGGCGGATCCAGGGGAAGTTTCCCCCGAGATGCCCCCGAACCCCCGAGAAACCGGCCTTTGTCTTCTAAATGACGCTTTTGGAAAGTAGTTGGGCAATTTGTTGGCTCGGGTTGCGCCAGATCGGTCAATTGTCCTTGTTTTGATCCAAATTTGTCTTCTTAATTCACTTTTTGAAAGGTGTATTAGGGGAAGTTTCTTGGCTCAGATTGCACCATGCAGATTTCTCCATTTTCCTTGTTTTTATCAACATTTTTCTGGGGGACATATACCCCCGGACCCCACTAGGTCCGCTTCGCGTCGTCGAATTGCCCCTAAAAAAAATGTGGAAACCTCCCCTTAAAAAATGATGTGATCCGTCCCTGTGGGTGAACACCATAACAGCGCATCTTTGCAGCTGTCTATCATCTCTTTGGGTAGAGTCCATCGCCCATTGAATCCTTGTTTGGTACCTGTCAATCAAAGGAGGAGTTATCTGTGGGGTTATTTGCTGGGTGGTTTGTCCGTCCAGAGATAATGTCGTGTTTGGTGAAGTATTTCTGTTGCATCCTTTGTATCATGTGTTTATTGTGTTATGTTGCTATAGCGGTAGCTCTGGTGCAATCATTTCAGCGTGTCTTCCTGATATCGCTGGCTAGCTACAATTTGCGATCACTTTCGATTTTTATATAGGCTATTTTTCACCTTTGTAGTCGTTGTCCGTTTCCCCAGACCACCATAAACTCTCGTTGATGAAACTTAAAGGCAGATTCTCCCAAGTAGCAGCACCTGTTTCCTTTATTTAAAGTCCAGTTACAGCACAATGTTTGAGCAAACCGGACGGGACCATACTCGGCAGGGAAGCTCTCTGTTCTACCTTCCGCTCCAGCGCCTGCCCGCTCACTCGTGAAGATGGTCAACCAACCGTTGTCAAAGAGGGGACAGGGACGACTGGACTTTGAACAGGGGGAGAGGATGACTGTCCGGGTGGATATAAACCCGAGGTAGATGAGCCATGCGGGCCCCTAATGGCTTTGCCGTGAGGGCATAAAACTTACATTTTCTTCAGCCGTGCGGGAGGGGCCCGGGTAGCTCAGGTGGTAGAGCACTGGACTTGTGATCGAAAGGTCGCTGGTTCGAATCCGGGCCGGGACGGACACGGGTCAACTTTATGTGCAGACCCAGAGACGGTATCCATCTCCCACCCCCGTGTCACCACAGTGGCACGTAAAAGACCTCGGTCATTCTGCCATAAGTGCAGATGGCTGATACCACCTAAACACGCATACACTTGTGTATCTCATCTAAAGTCGGGTTAAAACCCGGGAACATGCCCCTAATGGCTTTGCTGTGAGAGCGTAAAACTGGAATTTCTTTCTCTCTCTCAGCCGTGCGGGATGACGGAGTGGCTGACAGCAGGGAGGATGGTGATGTGGGCTTCTGAAGTTTTTGTTGTTTGGTCGAAGAGTTTTTGTTGTGGTGGCGGTGATGCTGTTGTTGTTGTTGTTGTTGTTGTCGTTATTCTATAAGTCTTCGAAGAGATAGATTATGGTTGCATCATGCCCAGAAAGCGAGAAGGGTCAGCTTCGGGAAAGACAAATAGATATAAAGACAAAACTCTCCAGGCATTTGACAGAAAAACGAAGAGGGACGGTGATATGTGAGACAGACTGCCAAGCAGGCAGACAGACCGACAGACAAGCGGCGTTTTCGGAAAGTTTCATCAAATGAAAAAACGATTCCTTTAAGCCGTTAAAGCGATCCTTTTAAAAACAAATTCCTGCTAAACAAGCAATGGAATAAGGGTTTGTATAACGTCTTCTTTCAAACGCGATCCAAGCAAGAGCTCTCACAGTTTCAAGAGGAGGGTAAAGCCTTCGTAAACAATGTCAAGCACCAAAGTACCTCACAGCGATAAACTCAAAAACAGCAATGATCACGACCAATAGAAAGTCTTTATCGCAGACCTCACTTCCTCGTCTTTTCATCGACAGCTGCAAAAGCCGTGGCGATCCTACAAGTGGGATGATCTGTAGTCCAAACTTCCGACCCGGTAGCTGTATCCCTTCCTTCTCCCGGCCAATCGCTGTTGATCTTCATCTCTTGCGGAAACGGAGGGAAGTTATGGAGCGGGGATTAAAGCCGGGTAAATCTGAGGCACACTTCTGCGTTTTGGCAGCTGTGTTTTGCTATAACTCGTTGGTGTTCCTTTCTTTCCGCTTGATTTTGTGAGGAAACATTTGTTAGGTCAACACCAAGTGGGCCTGGTCATTGAGCGGGCGTTTCAGACTGTAATAGTGTGGGGAACTTTTATGGGCCGGGTTGGGTTGGTCTGCCTGGGCTTTCAAGCGTGCCTAGCCTAGCAAATCAGTGCTATCGCACTACAGTGATACCTGTGGCGTTGGCCCCTCTGGTCAGTGGACACCTCCCATGAAAGGTCGTCTGAGTCCCTTGGTCCAATATCTTGACAAAAGTATACCTTTTGTCGCAGACTGTACCAATGCACTTTACAGGGCTGTACTGGAATTCGTATGTTCCTTTGCTGTATGATAAAGACACGGTTAATCAAAGGACTGTTGTTGCCGCCGGTGTAACACGAGAAAATTACTCCCACGAGATTTTTACTCCGGAGTAAACATTTCGTACGATAAAGTTACTCCCTTTACGAAAAAAGCACTCCCCCATTGCACGAGAAAATTACTCCCCAAGACAGGTGAGTTCCGAGTAAACATTTCGTACAAAGATGTTGCTCCCCTGACGAATAAATAACGAATAAATTACTTTACCCCAACACGAGCAATTTAACTTCCCATACCAGGTGTACGAAATTTTTACTCCCTTGTCCCCTGTTAGTCTTGGCGGTGGAAGGGGTGGAAGGAGGGTAGCGCGACATTCGTGTGCGCGAGATCACTTATTGGCATTATCCCTTTGCCCGCATCCCATTTTTGCGTACGAGATTTTTACTGGAAGTAAAAAAAATGGGGAGTAAAAATTTCGTGGAGGGAGTAATTTGTTCGTGCCTTGGGGAGTTCTTTTCTCGTACAAAAAGTGTACTCGGAGTAAGAATTTGGTACGAAATATTTACTCCGGAGTAAATTTTTCGTGGAGTAAAAATTTCGTGTTACACCGGCATGGATTGTAGCAGTAACAAATTGTGAACGAAAATACAGCAAACCAAAATGATTACGATTTGTTTGTTTTTATCAAGAAACATAAATTAGAAGATAAAAAGGGAATTCGTTTGAGATGATACAGTGTCGATAAATGAGCAAACAGAAAATACGGTAATAACTGACAAATCCTCAGAAAACTTGCATGCATCGAAACTGAGCGGTTGAGGGGTTGGTTTGATCGTTGGTTATTTTTTTTAACGTCTCCTCAACCAACATAACTATGACTATCCAAGACCAATAATAAGGTCAACCTTATATCAAGAAAAACAAAGGATAAAAAGTCAACTCGTATGCGATGATACAGTGACGATGAATGAGCTAAACCAAAAATACAATAATAGCTGACTAATTGGTTCCTGTTGTCATGGTGTTTTTATGATGGTCTTGGCCAATAAAAAAAGATATAGAAAATCAGCGTCATCCTCAGAACACTTCCATGCATCAAAACTGAGCGGTTGGTTGGTTGGTTGGTTGGTTGGTTGGTTGGTTGGTTGGTTGGTTGGTTGGTTGGTTGGTTGGTTGGTTGTTTTTAGCGTCTCTTCAAGCAACATAATTATGGCTATCCGGGACCAACCAATGCAAGTTTGTTTCCTTTCTCAGTTTAGCGGTTGTTGGGTTGGTTGTGGGTTTTTTAACGTCTTTTCAACCAACATAATTATGGCTAGACGAGACCAACAATGCAAGTTTGTTTTCTTTCTCAGTTTAGCGGTTGTTGGGTTGGGTTTTTTTTAACGTCTTTTCAACCAACATAATTATCATGGTTAACCGAGACCAATAATAGTCTGAGAATTTTGAAATTAAAGGTTAAACAAATACAATCAAATTAAAACTTCACGGTTTTAGAATTATTAGGTAGTAATAAAGTTAGAGCAAACAAATCCGCCGTTGTACATGTGTCGGAAGAACGTTAAATCTTCGCTTGAAATGAGCTGCGCCGCATAATTGACTCAAATCGCCTTCCATACCGGAAGTTGACATAACCTTGAAAAAATGTCTGCAGCAGACGACACCACCGATTGCCAGTTGGCAGGAAAAAACTCAGAGGTACGCGAGCAATTTGTGTTGGAACCTTGAATATTAATGATTATTGCTAAATGTAGAGATTCAACAAGTAGATGACACAACTGATTTATCGCGTACGCGTGGTTATTAAGTGAATTGAGCGATAGCTTGGTGGGTAGGGCCTTCGAAGTTTACCCGCCACGATAATTCGAACACTTGCACTGAGTGTACTTGAAATGTTTGTGCCTAGCGCTGTAGATTTGTTAATGTTTCATCTTTGTTTAGTCTTCTCTCTTGCATTTATTGCGTTGTGATATTGAAGCAAACAAAACTAAGGGGTGAAGTAGGGTTTTACTTTCCGCCGTGTACGAAAAGTATGGCAAGCCGACTTATTACTAGAATATGACTAAAATGTTTCTGTTTTAGGGCGGGGATGTAGCTCAGTCGGTAGCGCGCTGGATTTGTATCCAGTTGGCCGCTGTCAGCGTGAGTTCGTCCCCACGTTCGGCGAGAGATTTATTTCTCAGAGTCAACTTTGTGTGCAAACTCTCCTCGGTGTCCGAACACCCCCGTGTGTACACACAAGCACAAGACCAAGTGCGCACGAAAAAGATCCTGGGTGGGTTATAGAAACACGAAAATACCCAGCATGCTTCCTCCGAAAGCGGCGTATGGCTGCCTAAATGGCGGGGTAAAAACGGTCATACACGTAAAAGCCGTGGGAGTTTCAGCCCATGAACGAACAAACAAACAATCTTTTTGTTTGATGTTCAAATTTTTTTTTTTTAGGAGCGCCTGTGAACATATGCGCTCATGCGTGCGTGCGCATACGTGCGAGTGTATGCATGCGTGTGTATGCATTTAATTGCATGCCGGCGTGCATTTGCGTACTTACATGCGGACTGCGTATGCGTACGTGCGTATAATTATATGCGTGCATGCTTATAGTAGCGGGGGTGTGTAAAAGCTACTTCTACTTCAAAACTAATGCTTTGGGGATGAAACATATCACAAAACAGGTCAGTCTGTTTGATATTGTGCATTATATTTCTTTAGCTAAGCATTAATATGATACCTTTACAGAATGACGAGGGAAAATGCATCATCTGCCAAATCAAGTCCTGCAATGAACTAGTTAAACTTACGGCAAAAGGTTGTGCCGGAATCAACACCGCAAGTCAAGGAAGGGGTGAAGAAAACATGCATGCAGATGTTGGAGATTATGTTCACAAAGACTGTCGTCGCGAGTACACTGATCCGAACAGAATTGAAACTAGCTTAAAGAAGACATCCGAGAAGGAAACTCCGACCCAATTAAAGCCTGAAGAAGCGACTTTGATGCGAGGAAGCCCTTTATGACTCTAGATCCCACTGTCTCTTCTGTGGAAAAGGTGAGTATCTCTCGAAGAAGAAAACATCTGTTGGAGTGAATCTTGTGAAAGTAAGTACAAAGAACAAATTTCAAGACACAGTGATGCAGCCTGAGTTGCAAAACAAGAGATGACAGTTGGTGAAGACAAGTGCAGACAAGGCTAGATTTCTTGCAAGACTGCTTTGCGAAAGACATAAGATATCATGTTGCATGTGCAACAAGTTTCAGACACGGCTTACAGATACAGATTCCTGGGATTTTCGTTCATCCACACGAGCCTGCAAAGACGAAATTGCGTGTAGGCCGACCGGAAGACAAGGCACGCGTGTCTGCCTTCGAGGAGGTAGTCAAATACTGTCAAGACAGGGTGTATGAACAACTTACCATTCGTGAACTGGTGCAGGTGATGAAAAACATAATGCAAACCGATTCAGAGGAGGGAGAGCAGCATAGTCCCTACAATATTCCATACATGAAAAACTAAATGAACATTTCGGCGATAGTATCGTTATTGCCGAGGCAGATGGAAAACCTGACGTACTGACTCTGAAGAGAACAGCTTTAAGAATCAATGACTTTCACAAGGAGCAGCAACTGTAACAATCTTACGATGAATCTCTTCTTGTCATTAAAGCTGCAGCTGCATTGATCTGCCGCGAAGTGATGTAAATTTCTTGTGATAAAAGCACGTACCCTGTCCTTGCTGGGGCTACTGCAGCTTCACAGGCTGAATTTCCCAGATTCTGTCAGGTAAAGACCCGACCTTGAAAGCAGCTTCTATTGGGCAGAGCATCATACACGCAAGAAGACAACCTACACGCATCGCACCTTTGCAGTTGGGATTAGGTGTGCAGGTGCAGAACTCTTTTGGTTCACGATAACTCATTGACACCTTACTTAAACTGGGGTTTTGCTCATCCTACTCAGAGGTGCAAAGATTCCAACGAAATGCTGCAGTTTCCGAAGGTGTTCAACTTCGGAACATTGTCCCCAGTCAGACTCTGCAATTTGTTGCAGACAATGTTGATCATAACTGTGCCACTTTAGATTGCTGGAATACATTTTCATGGCATGGGTATTATCGCCGTTATGACGCCAGGGACAAAGAGGCCAAGAACAATTCCACGAAAAAAGGTTGACCTTAATGACATCACCAACATTGGCCAGATTAGTATCCATTTTTTACAGGTACTCTCTCTCTCTCTCTCTCTCTCTCTCTCTCTCTCTCTCTCTCTCTCTCTCTCTCTCTCTCTCTCTCTCTCTCTCTCTCTCTCTCTCTCTCTCTCTCTAAGTCTGACTTGTCTGCCTGTCCAGGCTAGCTCTCTCTGTCTGTCTCTTTTTTCCCCCTGTTTTTGTTTATCTGTCTGTCTCTGTCTCTGTCTCTGTCTCTCTCTCTCTCTCTCTCTCTCTCTCTCTCTCTCTCTCTCTTTCATATTGATTATTAGTTTTCTTTGACAAAATGTCAGCAACATGCTCTTTGTTTTACAGAGGAACACCATAGATTTTAAGTTTTGTCCCAAAGATCACTTTCCGGTATACTTGAGCAGCCGCGCACGCACGCGCGTGTGTGTGTGTGTGTGTGCTGTGTGTGTGTGTGACAATCCGAATGGGAATAAACGCGTTGTCTCTTCTTTGCAGAGTATGGTCGACCCACGCCGTCCGAATAAGGATAAACAGCGTAAAATTCCTTACGTCATTCCCTTTGGGTCGTCCACGACCCGCATCATCCAGACTGTGTAGTTAAAAAAACGTCATCGTTTATTTGTTTGTTTACAAAGATAATCTTTCAAAAGTTGGGCAACAGGAAGGTCGTATGGTGATTGGAGATTGCATGAAGTCTCAATTAAAAATTCCAAATAGCTTCAGAGATAAAGTCGATTGTGTGGGGCTCTGGGGCGTACACGACCCATGACGCCCGGTGAAGGTTAATTCTTCGGGACAGATTAAAGGACTTGAAAAGACAAGTTGTTTTTTGTGATTTTATTGTTTTGTTTTTTTGAAATTGCTGGAATTATTATCTTCTTTGCATCATCAAACACGATTTAACTTTTGTGTCTGTGGTTTCTTTCGCAATAAAAGTTTTAACATGCTTTTGAAGAATTGATGGGACCACTTTAAAATCTGCCGTACGTATGATCTTTTCCCAGTCTGTGAATTTAGTGTGAGAACCCGTATTGTAAGTTCGGTAACAGCGTGGTTAATAACATCTTCAAAGAGCTCATGATCAGAGTGACCGTAGCAGCATCTGGAATCTATGTGTTTAACTGTAATAAACCTGCGTTACTTGACTAAAATGCAAAAACCTCTAACTACTTTCACGTTAAACTAGCTAAAAAATACATGAAAATGGAGGTTAGAGAAAAGTTTTAATGCCTGGGGCACGTCACAGGGGAAGACTGGGGCCCGTAACTGTCAGAAAATGGAAATAGCTTCAGAGATAAAGTCGATTTTGTGGGGCTCTGGGGCGTATACGACCCATGACGCCCGGTGAAGGTTCATTCTTCGGGACAGATGAAAGGACTTGAAAAGACAAGTTAGAATATTAATGTTTAATATCTAGATAATGTTGGTCTTGTCTTTTACTGATACATGGTCGTGACATATAATGATGCGTTGAAGCATTTTTTTTAACAAGTTGCCTGTTGTTCAGTCAAAATAGTGGGTGGAACTGAGGGATAGCGTCGTTTGGCAATTTATGGGGGTAGGGAGATAGGTAAGGATCGTATGCACACACAATGTCACGTTTTAAGCTGCGCAGTGCTCCATATTTATCATGAATGACTGGACCACGTATTCACTTTAATAAATTCTGCTACTATGTTATTCTTGGAAGGTACACCAATTTGTGTACAAGCGTCTTGCCGAAAATTTCTTGAAAAAAAGGCACCATTTATGCAATTAATACGACCTGTTGACTCCGGAATTGTTATTTATGATTTGATTATGGTGAATAATAGTCAAAAGGATGTCTAGTATGTAGTGCAATTATTTCTTTTGGGTTCCGACTTTCCAACTGGCTCCCAGAGAATGCTCAGTCTTTATTCCACTTTTCTGAAAGGTTGCACGCTTTGACCCCCGAAAAAACACTGTTCCGCCCGGCGGATTTTAGCGGATTTTGGATATGTTATGCACACACATTCTCTTAGTACAGAACAGCTGAGATCAAATTTAATTTTAATAGTTTAAGGTTGAGGCCTTTTTTCGGAGAATTTGATTGGACTATAATTCAAGTTTGTTTCTTTTCTCAGTTCAGCGGTTGAAGTCTCAGGAAAAGAGACAGCGACAAAAGGCTTGTTGATTTAGCTTGATGAGCCACTGGCCTCTCCGGGACGATCTAACCCCTCTCTGTGCTGGAGTGCCAATCGCTGACCACACAGTCTCTTACCTAACACCGCTGTCCCAAGCTGGACACTGAGAGGACCTGGGGGAGATCTGTGTTGACACTGCTGTCCGCAACATCTGTGCTGGCTTCAGGTGGTCACCAACTGCTGACCCTTGGAACCCCCTTCTCTTCTTCTTCTTCCTCCTTCCTACCCCTTTTGCTCACCCCTTCTGTATCTGTCGTTTTGTCTCTGTCTCGCCCTGTCTGTGTCCCTCCAAAAGAACCTAGCCACCTATTCCCAACCCAATGTGTGTGTGTGTGTGTGTATGTTTGTGTGTACGTGTGTGTGTGTCTTTGTATGTGCAGAATGTGCTAACTCAGTATCTACAGACAAGATTTAGGAGAAGGGTTGCAACCTTGCACTCACCTGTCTTGTTTGCGATACCTGGACCTGGCAGGTAGACATAAACCTGTCTTGCCCTGTTCATCTCAGCCTTGCCCGCCTCTACAGTGAATAGTGATTTGCTCTAACGTTTAAATCAACAAGAACATGTTGCTTAAATATGTGTTCATTCTTGCATCTCAGACGCCCGCCTGAATACTAATTTTCCCAAAGGTTTAAAAACACATAACGATGATGCTTTAAGATGTTTGCCTTCTTGTAAAAGCGATCATTTGTGCTCCATATCAGGAAGGAAAGAGAGAATACTTTGCCTCTTAAGGACAAGATATGGATTAAATTATTCGAGTTTTACGCCCTCATGGCTTTTGACGAGAGATACACACATGCGTTTTTAGGTGGTATCAACCATCTGCTTTTATGGCAGAGCCATCTGCTTTTATGGCAGAATGACCGAGGTATTTTACGTGCAATTGTGGTGACACGGGGGTGGGACATGGCTTTCGTCTCTGGGTCTGCACATAAGGTTGACCTGTGTCCGTCCCGGCCCGAATTCAAACCTGCGAGCTTCCGATCACAAGTCCAGTGCTCTACCAACTGAGCTACCGGGCCCCTCCATATCAGATCTGCCGCCAAGGATTTTATATGGGTAACAAGCATCTTTGGGAAGCTGCATGCACACATAACCAAAATCAACAGTTTGGTTTCTTCCTGTGCAGAGAGAACATTTTTTTCTGAAATAATTTCTGAAGTTTACACTAGTGTCAGTCAAGAAACGAATTCATTGACAAAAGTTTCCGCTCTGTACAGAAATTAAGCAGCTAGAGGAAGTCGATTTTTGGTGTGCGGTGTGCAAGTGAAAATGTGCTCTTATCACATATAGAAGCGTTGGCGGATCTGTTTTTTGTGGTCGATACGATGGAAGCAACATAATGTATATCTTTAGAGTGACATTGCCCGCCTACGAAAGTATTTTCATCCGTCAAAATAATGCTACATGTACCTTCTTGCTGAGTAGACTAAATGATTGAGGTCTTGTGTGAGAAATCTCGCAATTTGTATGTGTATTTGAATGTCATGTTTTTCTTTTGTCAATGCTTCCCAAAAGGTACTCTGCAATTGCAGCGGGTATACTGCATCGTACGAGCGTCGATTCTGAACCGGAATGTCTTCCAGTTTGAAAACTGCTCTTTGTAGTTTTATGTTGTATAAGCCGTTAAACGGTTCAACAAGGAGTGTTAGTTAGAAATTGAAGATATCGATTCAGATCGCTTCCAGTTGCACACACATGCACACAATTCAACACACACACACACACACACACACACACACACACACACACACACACACACACACAACACAACACAACACCCCATTCCACCCTACCCCCTACCCTCCACCACTCACCCCCCTCCCCCAACCCACACAGGCAGGTGATTGGGCATTTTTCAGTACGTACAAGCACATAAACTTCACTGAAAACGTTCCAGTGTCAGCCAGGAAAACGAATTCGCGTCGCTATCACCTGTTCTATCCTCAAACATATCGCGCATAAATGTCATCAGCTCTTTGCATCATGCACAGGCCTAGGTATACTGTATAAAAGGATACCAGAAAATAAAAAGAGGGCTAACAAAAAAGGGGAAAGTGGTCTAAAGAGAGGAGTCAAAGTGTGACAATTTATCCTTATTTGGAATGAACAAATGGGTCTCATTGATTATTCAATTCATATTGTTTAACTAACACACACACACACACACACACACACACACACACACACACACACAAACGCACCCCCGCCCCCCAACACACTCACACACCTCTTTTAAAACCTCTTCCAACAACACCCGTCCTACTTCCCTCTTTTAAACTCCCCCCTCCCCCTACCTTCTTCAAACTTTCTAAAAACGTTCAACAACAACAACAACAACAACCAAAAAAGCACCTTTAAGCGCACGAGGGTAACTTGTGTTTCAAAGATTGAAATCACATCTGGGGCTCGAGGGGTGAAACATAGCCAATCGCTTTGAACGAAGATCGGGAAGTTGATCCCAGTTGTTTCGGGTGGTCGGAGACACGCGTGGCCGTGGACCGATCACCTTGAGTCGAGATCTTTCTTTTCGTTCCACGGTAATTCGAATCGTTTGGCGCGAACGGAGACACATGTCGAAGGGTCACCATAATGGAGGTGGGGATATTGATCCACGTTGTTTTGGGTGTTCAAACGGAGACACACGTCAAAAATTACCTGAATCAGTGGAGATCAGCTATGCGGCTATAGGTACGACGTCAGCCAGCCTTCTTTACTTCTCGTAGACTCATACTGACTAGTCACTTTCGAATTAAATCACATATCTGCTTCACTCGTCAAGAACTTGACATGCTTTTCTTCCTGTAGATAATTGTATCCCTTGAAATTGGCCGGGAAGCAGTCAGTCTGGAATTTATTTTGGCATAAGCCCGGCTAACACTCCTAACGATAGTATGTGAACTGAGACACACGTCGACGGATCACCCGAATGGTGATCGCAGGTCTTGATCTAAGTTGCTTTGGGCGAACTGAGACACGCGTCGACAAATCATCTGGTTATTGGTCTGATTCGCAGAGCTAACGACGAAGACACATGTCGACGAATCACTAGAATGGACATCGACGGTGTTGACCTTATTCGTCGCTTTGAGCGAATGGAGACGCATGTCCATGACTGAGACAACTAAATGCAGAAGACACATGTTGACGAATCACTCAGTAGAATGGACATCGATGGCGTTGGCCAATGTTACTGAGAGCGACTGGAGACGCATGTCCATGACTGAGACAACTAAATGCAGAAGACACATGTTGACGAATCACTCAGTAGAATGGACATCGATGGCGTTGGCCAATGTTACTGAGAGCGAATGGAGACGCATGTCCATGACTCAGACAACAGAATGGACATCGGGATGTTGTCTCCTTTAACTACATAGTTACCCCATCCATTAGCAGGGGCGTTGTGGACAAACAAGGGTCAGTGTGATCGCCTGCCACAGTATAGGGCTGGCCCCTAATGCGACAGCTTTCGACCTGTGTGATACAAGGGCCAGGCTCAGGGCTCTGCAAACACAGCCCTGATTACCGGCACTGTTGGTTTTAAGGGGGCTGACATTACAGACGTGTGCCAGTAGCCCGTCTCGAATGATGCCTCCATACGCCGATGTGTCTCAGCCTCGGAAAGACTGAGGTGCGTAAATAAACGTGACATGTGCAGGGGGCAAACCATGCCTTAACCAGTCTTTTAAAGATAACATGTTCTAACGAGAAGTCATTGAAGGCTTTTAGAGATTTCCTGTTCTGATTGTTACTGAGTTTGAGGTCCAAAGATTTACTTTTGACCACTGGAAGGATATTAAAATTAAATAGGTGAGGCAACATTTCTGAAACGTAATCCTGTTCACATATGATTTAACATTTACTTAATAACATCCCTCCAAAATCCTGGCACAGACCAGTAAAGAAAACACCGATCATAGTTCAAATAAAATGCCAAATACAACCATAATAGATGCTTTGGAGCTGACAAACACGAAAATGAGCGAAATAGATACTATACATAGCAATTCCAAAGATGGGCCGGGTGGGAGGACGATTTTGCTGTAGGCTAAGAAACGTACACAACACCCTGTTTCAAAGGGCAACAATGAACGCATGATGATAAATTCAGTCAATAAATTAAAATGCTCCGAAGCTGACAAACACGAAATGAGCGAAACAGACGGGCATCACTACTTCTTAGAAGGAGAGAGAGAAAAAAAGACTCTGGACCGAGAAGCGTGCCCCCTGCAATACGACCTGGGGTTCAAATCCCCCAAACAAACAGTGCGTGTGGGTGAAGCCTGTGAAGGCAGCGGGGATGAATGGGGGTGAGGTCGCTGTCTGTGGTCAGTCCTGTGTGACAATGACCAGCCCTTGTTGGTAATGAACAACTTGACCAGGGCCGATTCGCGGCCACCCGGGATGCCGCCGTTTCTGACATCACTGGTGACAGAGGGGAGAGGGGATGGAGGTGGGTGGGCGTGTGGTCGGGTGGGGCAGAGAAACAGGGGATTTCTTTAGGTTGAGATGATTTTTTTATGGGGTGGGGGGGGGGGGGGGGGGAGGGGGAGATGTCGGGATAATAACGCAAGCCTGCGATGTGAGTGTCCATTCTTGCGGTTGGGTGTGTGCGTGTGCGTGCACGTGCCCGTCCGTCTGTCCGTCTGTCTGTCTGTCTGTAAGTGTCTTCGTCTGTCCATGTTCTGCCTGACAGCTTGCTTGGTTTTCTTAGGCATGTGTTTGTCATATAGAGTACAGTAGAAACTGAAAAGTAAGGATCGTTTCTGATAATATTTAAATCACTGCCAAATCAAAAGCAGTCGTCACGTCACTTTCATATCACTCACATTACATGGCCCAAAAACTCTACAGCAATCTGGAGGACCTGCGGCGCGCTGCCGCCTTCATCAAGCCGGGAGGGGGGTCCCATCTGACGAACGAAAACAAGAAGAAGACTTACATTAGCTCAGCCCTAAATTATAAACCAAGCTTTCCAGCAACCACTCCGAGTTATCTTTTGTGTCCACAATTAGCACTCTGACGAGTTGTCTCCTTCTGCATAAGAATCCCAACTGGAGAGACTCGTCCCTCCCATTCTCCTCCACACACTACAAGAGAGCTAACTACATGCTGTGTCTATTATGATCTGCAGCAATACAACAACACGTGAGTCACTTGACTCTGTCGCACTTTCTTCGCCAGTAAAGTAGGGCCACTTACAGAGAAGACTGGATTTTGTGGTGTGGTTGTTTTTTTTTTAACAAAATAAGCATTCTTTAACGGGAATACTCTGTGGAAAAGCCAACGACATGCTGTGTCTATTATGATTTGCAACAATGCTACAACATTTGACTATGTAGTACTTCTTTCAACGATAAAGTGGCCGCATTACAGACATACTGAAGAGTATTTTTGCCGTAGAAGAGCAAAAGACAAGCTGTGACTATTATGACTTGCAACAATACAACACTATTTGACTTTGTGGCACCTTCTTCGCTTGCAGACAGACTAAAGGGCATTTTTGTAACAAATTGTACATACCGACCGGGAATATCCTCTACAGAGCCAATGACATGCTGTGTCTATTATGATCTGCAACAATACCACAACACTTGACAATGAGCTACTTTATTGGAGTAAAGTGGCGGCATAACAGACAGTCTAAATGGCATTTTGTGACAAAATAGACACTCCTAACGTAAATAGAGTCTTCCCTTATTTGTGTTACATATTGTCGTATTTCGGTTGAAGGAACTGTGTTATATTTTGATATTTTTATGCAGGTGAATCGGGAAATGAAGAGATACAAAATTCTGAGAAAAAAACCATGTTCAAATGTCTGTTTCTGATGTACACCGTTCCTGAAATCAAATTGATTTCAAACATTTTGTATCTCCAGAAAAAAATGCTTTAGATTTTTTGTTTTGTTTAGAGTTTTGTTTTTCCTGGAAAAGAGCGTTTGACGAAAAAAGAACTGTCCTTTTCATGTTTCTTTGCCCACTGCTGACCTTATTCGGTCCATTGGCTGGTCAGTGGCTTGGCTTGCTGGTCAGCGCAATAGCCCGTAAATAATAATGACATTTTATGATGAAAGTTAAGTGATGATTTTATCACTTGTTCGTCATGTTGTAATTGTAAATGTGTATTGTTTTTTTGTTTTTTTAGCACATGTCCATAAGCATTTTGCTTGTTATCGTTCTATATGTTTTTGTGTGTGTGAAACGATTGTATATAGCCAAAAGTGAATAACACACTCTTACACCGAAACAAAGTCCTAGATCCTCGATAGTATTATCTCTCTAAGCAAACAGCGTGTAAATGCATTTCTCCTCAACAAGTGCTCCGTCTTGCCGGAGAAAAAATTTCACCCCGTAAAACAGGGGGGTTGGCAATACAAACCAAACGAAGTCTGTTTTGTAACAATGCTACAACACCCCTTCCACAGCCCCTCCCCTAAACACAGGGTGCTATGGTTCCGTCGACAAATTGAAGGGTGCTTGCAAAGCGAGTTGACGAGCTCTCTCCTTAATAACGGAATGGTTACGCCGACAATACAACGCTGTTGCTCATTGTGACGTCTAACAACAGGGTGTCGGCTCGCCATCCCTAGCACTCACTAGACAAGTCGTCGCGTTGAAGTAGAGAAGATGGTGCGACTTTGCTGTAATGGATGAAATGGTCTGAACTTTGAAGAACTCAATTCATTACAAAACATTTTCACGATCTTAATCGGAATGTTATTCGATGATAAGTTGAAGCTATTAATTTCTTGGTAAAGAAAATCAAATCTATGAGCACCCTTTCATTAAAGACGCGTCGTCAAACATAACACGATCGTCAATATTAACAAAATGCGCGTGCTCATACAGACATACAGATAAATCGTTCGACAGACCGATCGACAGACCGACCGACCGACCGACAGACAGACCGACCGACCGTCCGACAGACAGACAAAAAGACAGACAGACAGACAAAAAAACAGACAGACAGACACAGACCATGACACAGACGGACGCCCACACAGACAGACCATCCGACACGCAAACAGACAAATAAAGAGGGAATAATTCGAAGAAACCGTCACAAACTGAAGAATGTGAAACTCGGGAACCATAAGGTGACCTCTGGATGACACCAACACCCGCGTTCGAATCCCAGTGTCGGGTATTTTATCTGTCAGTCAGTGTCGGCGAATTACAGGTATTAACGATCCTAAAGATTATATCATTCCTCCATCAGCATCGCACAGGTACAAAAGAGGTGTCAGGGGGAATCCCCACAGCCACTGAAGACACACATCCCTTCACAGACATCACACCGAGCTAGCCAAGACCAAGATCTTCAAAGTGATACCATCATCACCTCAAGGACAACTCAAGACAATAGCTTCTCGCCACAAACGAGAATTGGTGATCGAGACAACCAACATCATGTCTAGTTAGCCAAGATCCAGATATTCCAGATGATATCATCAGTACCTCAAGGACAAATCTAAGCAATAGTTTCTCGCTACCAACGAGATTCGGGGACCGAGACAACCAAGACCTACAGAAACTCAAAGCCAAGACCTAGATCTTCCAGATGATAATTATACACCGACAGTTCCGCGGCCATTTTAGATTCGCACATGCGCACATCTTTTTCTACGAGCACTTTTGATTCTTCTTCCTCTTCCGGTTTCTTGTTTTTGAGAAAATGCGCATCCGCAGATCGTTTTTTCGAGAGTTTTTTCTTCTTCTTCCTGTTCCGGTTGATTTGAGAAAGCGTAGATTCAGTCGGCAGAAAGTGCAATTTTGTAGTCTTCCAGCCCTGAAGTTACTTTTGAGTGTTCGAAGAAAGAGTGTCACGTAAAGGTTCTAAGGATTACATCGGGCACACAAACACGCGATTTTCCTTCCCCCTCCTTTGATTTGAACGCGTGCGCAGATCGTTTCATGCGAGTATGTTTGTACTTCTTCCTCTTCCGCTTTCCTTCTTCGTTCCATGTAAACGCCGAAACTGTTAACTGGTGTATTGTGACCTCAAGGAGATCTCGAAGCAATTCTCGCCACCAACGAGACTCGACCGGTGACCGAGAAAACCACCAACATGGCTACAGATAGTGCTTAGTGATGGGAGGTGCTGGGATGGCCGAACGGTCTGTAATTGAAGGCTAAAGATCGGAGTGGACATCTGACCCTGGTCATTACGGGCCACAACAATGACAGTGCTGTGTCCGGTGGACCAGCTCACGGACTAACGTCGTGATTAGGATCGTGACTACACTGGAGTCAACTTTGTCGCACAACCGACAGGAGGCAATGACGAGATATAGAAGATGACCGGTGATTCTGGTTATTGCCTTCAAACAAAGCAAAATCTCTTAACTATGGACTGAGGAATCGAAAACTTAGTTTGCTGGGGAGGGGGGGGGGGGGGGATAGCTGATGGCTATCCTGGCTAAACCGTGATTTCCACGGTGGTTTCCGCGAGCGCGAGATACGGTTGCTGGTTGAAATGAAGCACCTTATTAACAAACGATGAAAGTGATTTAATTTGGACCTCTGCGTTGCAGGGAGCGCTCATATAACTTTTTCTTTCTTTTCTCGCTTTTCTTCTCGTGGATGAAATCTTCCTCTTCTTCCATTTTGTGCAAGTCGTCGTGACCTATTATTGAAGTTTAACGTCCTCTTAGACCAGTTGGCCTATATTAGGACAGGTATTGGTAATACGTTGAGGATATGGTGTGATATTTTGACTCGAACGAGCCCACTGCAGCTGTCTTCTTCGACATGCCAGCATTAATTTTGACTCGTAAAAGTATCAAGGTAGAGGAAGGTCGCCTAATATGGACCACTTTTTGTTGCATGCTGATAACTAAATTAGTTTGTTTTCTTTCGAAGACGTTTCTGTGCCTAGTAGTTGTTCTCTCTTCAGTAAATCGTCAGAGCTAATTACAGCGAATTAGCTTTGATTACGATTGAGCAAAAATTAAATACAGACAATTCACAACGGGTCCATATAAGGAGCCGGGGCGCCTAATATATACATATGTTTTATTAAGTGCGGCATTGTAATTGCATTCAAACAAGAATTACTTAACATATAGGTACTTTGAAGACCAGTATAGTGATATTACCCCTAACAAAGAATTTCAAATCAAAATAAATAGATTGTCTATTCCTGTGAAGTAAAGCATGAAGTTCTAAGCACAGTCAAACACTATGGACGTTACCAGTCCAGCGACACAGCAGTATGAAAGACAGGGACTCTGCTTCTGATGGTCAGCTGTCCGTATGATACTGTCCACTGTCCATTCATCCCCGTCAAGTTTGGACAGAAGGGAAGTCAAGAGTTATTAGGCTAATCAACGTCTTGTTAACGACCACAGGGAACACACGTCAGCCCCTCCCGGGAAGGTGAGAAAATAAAGGGAGGAAGAGACTGGGGTGCCATTAAACGGAACCCTAGAATTACGAACAGGTGAGCACGACGTTGGCGTAAGTCTCAGCGTAAAATACCGGCGGTGGAAGAGAACTTTTCACCTCCGTTCGAAATAAGTCGTATGTAAATTAAGCCAGCTGAGAACTGATTTTTAATGACGGATGGACAAATCGAGCAAAAAACAACTACGCAAACTAATGTGAGATAAATAGAGAATACTACATGGCTTGCTGTGTCATACCAGATTTACACGAGTTTGTTTTTTTAAATATTGAACTGCGAGCGAAAGCGAGCTGTTTACTATTTGAAAAAGCAACGAGTGTAAATCTGGTACGACACAGCAAGCCATGTAGTATTCTGTTTATCCAGATCCTACATACTGTACTTACGTGTATTTTACTGAAAATGTCTTGCAGTCGAGGCAGCTAAATTGAAGACGCTTGTTTTGGAACCTCGATCTCTTCTAAAGCCTTGTGCAATCTATTACGTCAAAGCAAAGAAACGTCACTCTGAAAAGTGTGGCGTGGCGTGTTAGTTCTAAAGATTCATCGAGGGTAATTAGCGAGCGCAATTTTTGTTTCTATAATGACGTTTGTCTCGGTGACTTTGGCATCATAAGCAGTGGAAAAACAGGTCCCTGCCAGACTTGCTTGACATGACCTCATTTACATGATATACACACGTGTGATTTGAACGATTATTATCTCACGGGTGTCTCTCTCACGTATATATAATGTGGAATAGCACTACAGAGAGTCAGCAAAGAGAGAGAGGATTGGGGCCGAGGGAGAACGCGGTGATTTCGACAGAGGGAATACAAATGTCGCACGAATCCCACAGAGAGAGAATGACGAAGTAAGGTGGCTGGGTGAAGTAAGGTTGGGGTGAGTGAGGGAGGGAGGGGGGGGGGGCAGAGAGATGTAAGGGAGCTGACACTGCTGTGACGAGGGTAATCATTCTGACCGCTCGCATCTGTCACACCTCTCGTCACTGACTTTCATTTCTGACACTTGACGCCTTGATTCAGGCGTTCACATGAGAGAGAATGAGAGAGAGAGAGAGAGAGAGAGAGAGAGGGAGGGAGAGGGCGAGAGAGATAGAGAGGAAGAGAGAGAAAGAGTGGGTGAGAGAGAGAGATAGAGAGAGAGAGGAAGAAAGAGAGACTGAGAGAGGAAGAGAGAGAGGGGAGAGAGAGAGAGAGAAGAGGAGAGAGCGACTGAGAGAGAGAGGAAGAGAGAGAGAAGGGAGAGATAGAGAGAGGGGGAGAGCAGAGAGGGATAGAGAGAAGGAGAGAGCGAAAGGGAGAAAAAGATAGACTGAATTTTATTTTATAAGGATAAGTATAATGCCTTGTCTAACAATCTGTCCTTAGACAAATAAAAACATTTAATGTTTGCTAAAGAATCGCGAAGAAAGACAGACACGCAGACAGACAGACAGATATAGAAGCAAACATAATGCCAAACAACATAACACAGACTTAAATTGTTTTGTTGTTTTGGTTGTTTCAGTCGATATTTGGGTTGCCCTCAATGGAGTGGCTGTAACAGGACCAAATCAGTGAAGCTGGACTGATCAAATCCGAAGTTCGTGGTTAATATACAGGTCCAAGCAAAGAATTTCCTTTAAGATCTTAGAAAGTTTGAATAAAATGGCACGGTAATTTATTTTTCAGGTTGAGGCACAAAAAGTGTAGCCATTTTATTTTGTATTGGAGGATGGGGGGAAGGGGGGGGGGGGGGGGCAGGTCAAGAACCACTTGTACCTAGCCAACAAAATTAGGAAAATCCCTGTACATATCTACTGATTTATTTCTGAGCAGTTGAGCTTTTACATTTGATTCAGCTTTTGTTATTAATGCAATAGAATTCAGTTGGGGTTTGAGAGTCAGTCACCGTCCGAAAGCGAATTGTTCGCAGAGTGTTGCCTTAGCCTCTCCGTGCGTCGCTAACGCGGTTGAAATGTAAGCTGACCCATAACGTGAATCAGTGATTAGAGTAAGTAGGCACAGTGTTTCATGACTTCCTGTCACCAGGCGGTGCTCGGCAATGTAGCCAGTTCAAAATGTGAAAGGTCGAGCAATTTGCGCCTTTCCCTTCAAATATCATCGCCCTTACTTACCTCCCTTGTACACCAACTGGGACCCCCGCGGGTTAGGGGGAGTCCCATATTGGTTGGGACTAGAAAGAATTTACCCGATGCTACCCAGCATGTCGTAAGAGGCGACTAACGGTTCTGTTTCTTCTCTTCTTTTGTCTTATTTCTGCCTTACCAGTCCTTTCACCTATATTTCCTTCCAAGAAAACTCTCCCTACTATTCCCTGCAGTTTTCCAATTCTTTTCTTGTTGTCTTATTTCTACCTGACTGGATCCATCACCTTTATTTCACTTACCAAAAGTCTTCTTTTCCACATCCTTATTTCTCTGCACCCCGCATGTCGTATGAGGCGACTAACGGATTCTGTTTCTCCTTTTACCCTTGTTGAGTGGTTCTTGTATAGAATATAGTCAATGTTTGTAAAGATTTTAGTCAAGCAGTATGTAAGAAATGTTTAGTCCTTTGTACTGGAAACTTGCATTCTCCCAGTAAGGTCATATATTGTACTACGTTGCAAGCCCCTGGAGCAATTTTTTGATTAGTGCTTTTGTGAACAAGAAACACTTAACAAGTGGCTCTATCCCATCTCCCCCCTTTCCCCTATCCCATCTCCCCCCTTTCCCTCGTCGCGATATAACCTTCGTGGTTGAAAACGACGTTAAACACCAAATAAAGAAAGAACACCAACTGGGGCGGGTATCATGGGCAAGCAACACAGTCGGTCAACTGCAGAAGAACAAGTGAAACTATGATGAAGTAATGCGATGAAATCGAGTATCATGCATGAAAAAGAGTTCAGTCGGGCAACTGTGCCACTTCGCATGGAGAGTTACCCGATTACAGCGCTGTCCCCCCTCCCCGAGCCCCAACAGCAGGCGGGTAACGAAGCGTTGGTCCGACTGTCAGTGTGACTACCGCGAGTTCATGAAACCTGCCCCAGAGGAGGCGTCAATCGTACACTCGCTGCGATACGCTGCTTCGTCGCAACTCCAACGTTACCTGTGATAATCTCTTACAATACTGTTAATTCTCTGTACGCAACTCCAACGTTACCTGTGATAATCTCTTACCATACTGTTAATTCTCTGTACGCAACTCCAACGTTACCTGTGATAATCTCTTACCACGCGGTTAATTCTCTGTACGCGACGCATCCCCTTGACAGTAATCAAGTGTTTATCAAATAGACTCCCACCAGTCGATTCCATGAAGTTGTGATAATTCTGTCGTCTTTGTGTCAAATTGATGACAGTAAGCAGGCAACTTCTCTTTGTTTGTTTGCTTGTTTGTTTGTGTGTTTGTTTGTGTGTTTTGTGTTTGTTTCTTTTGATTTTTTCTTTGTTTGTTTGTTAGTCGACGATTTCACCTTAGACAAATGTACTTATTGCGTGTCTCTGTCTTCTCTCTCTTTCTTTTTATTTTGTTAAAACTTTCTTTCTTCGTCTCTTTTCGTGATTTTAAGACCCCAACAGTCATTGCTTTGTTTGCAAGCGAAACACTTCGAAACTTGGATTTTCAAGTCTAAAGTGTGTTTGATTTTTTGTCAAGTACTTTTCAATTCAGTCAGTGTCAAATTTAGGTGCTCATGGCTTCCAAGTCGAGTGGAATTACTGCTCGGGTAGGCATGACAGCACAAATTACACGAAGTTTGTTCAAATAACCAATTTCAAGCAAGTGTCAAAAGTGATAGACGCAGTTGAAGTGATTTGCAGTAATTTTTTCAACGTGACTCTTGGTCAGTTATTTACGTGAGAAAAAAGTTATGTAGGCAAAGAAAAGGTGAGGATGAAAGTCGTTCTTTCATTCGAATGCTTCTTAATATTCTCTCTTGTGCAAGGACTGAGAGAGGTTCTGCATAACGCTTATTTACTGTTGTTGTCTACATTGAAAGGGCCGATTTCTCTTTGTTTTGATTTTTAAATCTTATTTCTTTTTTTTCAAATCAAAACAATCAGCGAAAACTTCTGCACTCAGAACTATACATACTGATATTTACCTCGAACAATAAATATGCCTGTCACTGCAATAATTCTACTTCTTTGACTGAGAAATGGACAGAGTGTTGACTTATTTTGGGACGTATGAGGGTGGAAAGTGCTATGAAAGCCCCACAAATAGGCGACAGACGGCAAACGGGAAGGTGCGGGTAGTAGGGGTCTACCTTGGAGGCTAAATGCTGTTTGGTACATGTATGTCAGTTTAGCCGAGCTTGCTTCACACTTCAACAACCTTCAATCAACCGATCTGGCACACGGCAAGCCATTCAAAACGTATGCCGCAAATCTCTGCTCATCTAGCCACGCCCCCTGTGGCAGCACTCGTGCAGTGATTGGCTAGGAGGCAGGTACCGAGCAATGTGGCACAAGACATCCGTAGAGCTAAGTCTTTGTCGTATCGCTCTTCCCATTGATTCAAGCTAGGACGACGCACCGCTTTCGCGTGCAGGTCACTGAGTCGGGAAAAAAGAGTGGGGACCCTTTTTTAGGGGCTCGGGGGACAGAACTGAAGGCGTAAAGGGGCCCGCCAGCCGCAACTGCCTTCCAGTCTTTCGCCACGCGGGTTTTTCTCTCCTGAGATATAAAACCAGTCCCTGGCCCCGCGTGTTATTATTCTCACAACGTGAGCTGAGGTGGAGGGGCGTGTGCATAAATGTGACTTGCTTGCCGGCTGCTTTAGACTCCGGTTGTGGAGCCATTTTACTACTGACTATACTACGACAGCAACCCTTCGTGTGCTAAACTGACTTGTGACATTTAACGTTTCTGCATATCATTCTTTGCATGCTGTTTTGGAAAGGAGAGATCGAGTTGTGCACGCGTTTTCACTTCGCATCGTGCAACACCTGTTTGAAAGCCGCCACAACTTGGAACACTAACCTGGCGAGGAGGACAAGCGCTTGACTGATGTAAAAAGTCGACTGTTCGGCCTTGCATAAATCGGGGACACCCTTATCAGACATCAGCCACGCCGCTGAAGCGGCGATGTTTTAGGTCGCGTGGAAAGGTCTGACAGACTGTTGCCGTTCTACACGACTGACAAGCTTTTCAGCGGTGACAAAGAGTTACAGTGAAGTGTTAAAGTGTTTTGTTTATCACTGACGCTGGACTATAGTTTATATTGCGTTCATCTTCCGCGTCCATCTTCCAACAAAGCTAGCCGCTGAGGTTCAACAAAACAAGGGCTACCAATGCTTTGCTGCTTTGCCGCTTGAAGAGGAGATAATCTGCAATAAATCGTGTTTAGTCCCTTTGAGAGAATCGTCAGTTCAAAAACGGCACCTTCGATAGGTCAGAAATTTCAAGACTTTGTGGAAGTCAGTAAAGTCGCAATATTTGATCTGTAAGCTGTCATAAGACCGCTGTGCTTTAGTGCACACATATCTCTTGTGAGGTCAGTGACTACAAAGGGGCGGTTACCTGGACTTGTTTTTCGTCGCTTGCCACGACAAAAAGTGAACTATTTTTTTCAGTGAACTTAGAGATTTCATGAACGAAAGTAAAAGACGAGAAGGAATGAGAAGTTTTAGGTCGACACAGAATTAAGTAGTGAGGGTGTACGCGATAAGCGTGCTAGTCCAGTTGCGGGTGAAAGCCAGTTGGCAGACGCGCGGATAAAATTCCACGTCTGTCTGCGTTTTGTCGTTACACAACCAGCTTGTCACTGCCGGGAAAGGGACAGAGAGGGGAGAGGCGAGAGAGAGGGAGAGAAAAGGACAAACAATACGTGCAGTTTGTTCATAGAGTGCACTTTACAACTCCCGTGAGTCGCCAAAAGGCGGGAAATAGCGCAGTGACATACCTGGCATGACAAGACATTTGTGTGATAACTTGACGTCCTCACACTTACCGTGAGTGAGTGAGCGACAGAGCAGTGACCAGATAGGAGGAAGCACTATGATGTTGGACGGAATGTGAGCTTGTGTCCACACACATCTAAAAGCTAAAAGTCTACAAGGATGAGCGGAGAGCGGTTGTGTCGTCTGCTTGTCCTCCTCGGATGTTTGCTCCTGAGGGGGAGCTGCAGCGCTGCGCCTGGCCTGGTGAGTGTTGACTGACACACACATACACGCACGGTACACCCTGACAAACACACACGTATTGACTGACACATACATACACTCACGGTACACGCTGACAAACACACACTTGAAGAGCGGATAGGGTAGTCGAGCGAGAGCCTGTACACCGAACATATCTTTTAAACAGTTTGATGCGTCAGTAGTTGCTGCCACACGTACACACGTGCGTTTGTTCGCGCATATATACACACACGCACAAACGCTCGCACGCACCCCCAACACACACACACACACACACACACACACACACACACACACACACACACACACACACACACACACACACACACACACACACACACAATCACAGAAAATAGTTAAATAGCTTTTGTGGAGCGTATTGTGAGATATGTTCCTTTTAGCACTGTGACGAACCACTTAAAAAGACGAGTATTGGTTTTACAAGACAACCTTCATTTGGTGCCATTGGATATCGTATTACATGTGTTCTGTCATTACTGATAGCGACAGTCTGCCCTGTTGTAACTTACTCAATGAGATAAAACAATCACAACTTGTGTCCAAGGGGTCCTATCATCAAAGATCTGCCGCCTTATGCTGGGTCTACGTACGAGCGTATAATGTCGTACACTAAAATTTAATCTTGAAGTATATAATCATGTACATTAAGACACAGTGTCCTCACTAAGAGCGCTGTTAAAAAAAAATGTATACAACTAAACTTGAGATAAAAGAACGTCAGAATGTCTGTGCGTCGTGATTACTCTGGCTGTGACCGGAATAGCTCGCTGGGATGGGCTTTGGTCAATCATATATATATCTTAGTCATGATTTTTAACATATGAATTATACAGTGGTACACAACACTTTTCAGTCTGGCAAAAAAATCTGTGAAAATCAGGTCCTGAAATGGAGGGAGTCTTAAAATGCAGGAACAATAACATACATATTTGATAAGGCCCCCCAAAAAAAATAGGTGTGGTTACGGTAACATAGCCAAAAAAAATAGGGTAGGAAGGTAGGCAATCACTTTTTTTTTTAAACTTTTTTTTCTAATGTGTACAAATTAAACCTACTTGACAGGGAAATAAGTGTGCGACTCGGGCGATTTCGCTTTCATTGCGTTTTCTGCACTCGTTTTCTTTTTTTTTCTTTTTTTTTGTGACAAATGTAATAAAAAGTTATAGGGTCGGCCCCTAAAAATAGGGTAGGTCGGGTTACCGTAACCACACCTATTTATTTTTAGGCCTAAAGAAAAAATCTTGAGAAAAAAGTCTTAGAACAGGGGGTGATGTGGGGAGTTTCTCTGTGCGTAACTGAACAAAAACATTCACGGTTTGGGGCTAACTAACTAGTTAGTACAAAATTCGATTGCTGTTAAAATAAAACAACTCAATCAGTCTTGCCTACGTAAACGGACCTTCTTTGTTTTTGAATGTATTTGTGTTTTGTTTAATATTTGAGGTGTATTAGAGCTGGCATAGCTAAGTTTTTTGTATCATGAACAACGACATCACAAACAACCACCACCACCACTACCACCATAACCCCCACCACCGTTACCAGTTCACGACCGACCGCAACCCTCCTATACTGATCCGAATCATTAAAGCCTGCAAATACAGACGTCTGTGTTAGCTGTTATAGTATTATTCAGCTTTTAGCTCCTTCAAGAGAGTTTATGAGAGGTACTACTCGTTTTTTGTCAGTCCTGCTTTAACAATGCAGTCTGCTGTTCCCTTCAGGCAACTGTGACTAGGAGAGGAAAAACAGAATTAACGTGTTAATCTTGTGTACCAAAAGTAATACACTTCTCAGTTCTCGCAGCCACTTGGGGTCTTAATAAGGCGCTTATACACGAAAAATGAATTTTGCGTCTGGTCGCGAACAATACTTCCTCCAACCTGTTACGGGTAGGCTAAACCGTATCACAAAGGTGTCAAGGTCTGTTGAATTGTACCCGAGATGCCAATATTATCATTAGGTACGACCTTGATGACTTGAGAAAGCAAAGAGAGAGAGAGAGAGAGAGAGACGGGGGGGGGGGGGGGGGGGGGAGGGGAGAAAGAGAGGGGAGGGGATGGGGTCGAAGGAGAACAAAAAGGAAAGGACATAGGCGTGGGAACAAAACATTACACTGTATTTGTTTATGTGATTAAAACGTTCGACCACATATCTGTTTTCTTCTGACCGCATCTTCAGAACAGTATTAAAAGTAGATGACACGATGAAATCATTACTGTATTATTACATTTTATCAAGCTCAGCCTGATCACATAGTAGACGGCTTTCCATGCTCGGTGCAAGACATAATCAGAGAAATAGTTTACGCTTGCCTTTGAACAACTAGCAAGGGCTTGACTCGTGTGAGATTTGCAAGCCTTTCTATTCACTGTCCCCTTTCCGATCCTTCTGTTGTCGCTGTTTCGATTTTTATAGCTCGCCAGCCGCCTAGTTAGGAACTTGACAGACTTAGTTCCAAGGCCAGCAAGTCGGAATAAAGCAAAGGAAATCCGCCTTCACAATACATCATTGGACATGTGAATGAATGCCATTAAAATCCACGATCGCACGGGTAAAAAGAGTACTGGGGGAAGCGTTTTATTGCCTGGTTAGGCAGAGACGTGACGAGCACTTGCTTGTTGCAAGCAGTGACGGTAAAGCGACTGTGACAGAGTGACGTTAAAGTGTTACTTTTTGCGGTTCTTCGAGTACCTTTGTTACTTTCAAGACTACTTATGTGTTAGAGCTGCTAATCAGCGTCAAATTACGCTGTCGAATGACTGTCGTTTGGTGAGGGACTTGAGTTTTCTTTTGTTGTTTTTGTTGCTGTTTGTTTCTTCTGAACTAATGAAATAGGACTGACGAGACTTTTAGGGTATACAAATTGGAGACGTTAAAGAAACAGACAACTTTACATCTCTTGGAAACCTTGTTGTACCTTGTTTGTTAAAATATGATCATCAGTGTCGTATGTGATTGTTAGCTTTACACGTGCATGCATGTACGTCTTTTTGATTGGTTGTACATTGGGTATTTAGACAAGTTTGCAAATCGTCTGGATCTTAACAAAGGTAAATCTCTCTCTTCACACACGTGCACACACGCACACACAAACACACTCGCAAACGTGCGCACACTCACAGTGTTGTTCCCATAGAGAGAGTAAAGCGTACACCTTATAAAATGGCGGTAAAGGCAGCACGATTTTGCAGCATTAAAGCTGAATATATGATAATTATGCAGCCGCTGTCGTCGTTTTTCATTGGCCCTGCTGTTTACCAAGCCTGCACGCGGCCATATCCCCTCATGCTTTGTCCTACTTTCTTACTTTCTTTCTCCCCGCGTCTCGCCTGCAAGGAAACACATTCTAAAGGGTTTTTATGCACAGTGCTCCATTGATGGGTGACGCGTGTGGCTCAACGCTTGGCCTGCAAGGAATGAAAAGTGGGAATGCGGGTGTGCGTGTATGTGTGTTTGTGTGTGTGTGTGCGCGCACCGGCGCGTCCGTGCGTGCGTCAGTCTGGGCCGCGCGTGTGTGTGTGCGCGCGCGCGCGAGTCTTTGTTTACTCTCGGTCTTGAAGATTATTGGAAGAGGGAACGCAGGGGGTTGGTGTGTAAAGGTGTGTGTGTGTGTTGTGGGGGGGGGGGGGGGGGGGGCAGCGTAGTTGTAGTGAATAAAGTTGTATGCTGTGCTATTGCGTGGTGCTAAAACCCGCGTGGTGTGCCACAGGTACGATGGAAGGTATTGTCGCCACAAACAACTTCCTCCTCCCCTGACCTATCCCGTCGTATTTTTTGTGTCTTTTTTATGGTTCCCGTAATCTTGGATTTGTTTGTCTTGTATGTTGTTTGTGTGTGCAAATGGTTCAGGAAAATTAAATAAAAAATCATAGTTCGCAGAGATTCTGGACGAGTATAAAGAACTGACGAATTTCGATTGAGGCACACACACAAAGTTTGTTCCGATGACGTCGTTTAAACGTTCTAGCGTGAAAGGGTCGTTCGGGAAACCGGAAACATTACATTTTTTCTTTTCCTAAACAAATTGCAAACACGTTTCAACAAATTAAACAAATGGACTAATTTGGTGGTAAATATAATATGATATGCAAATGTTCGTCAAACAACCATCTGACCGAACGACTAGACGTCAAAAAACGTCTCGTTGAAAATCTACCTGTCGTGTGTCGCTTGAGATTTTGAGATAAGAATAGAATCAAGCGCGTTTTGTGAGGGTATAATCAAACAAACAAGCGAAGTTTTGTTTTTTCGTTTTTTCTTGATTGCAGATTAGTTTTTGGTGCTTTTATTATATCACGTGAATAAGACGAAACAAATCCTATTAAAAAAAATAACATAAACAGAAAATCATGTTTGCTCGTTGTAGCTCCTGTTTGTTCAGGTGTTTGATTTGCTCGGTGAATTGTTTTATCTCTGCGTGCAATGCTGTCTAAAACGTCGTGTTTGTTTGCCGATCACACCTTTGCAACATCAAATTTGAGAAGTCGCACATTCTAATCCACCCGATAAGATGTGTTTTATCTTCGACGTTTAACACAATATGCGTTTTTGTGTTTGGAGAGTATCAACTTGGCTTTCTGTGAAAGGATTGTTTTAAAGTTGTTTTAAAGTTACTTCTTGTTGTTGTTAAGAACGAAAAGTGTGATGTTTGCACTTCTCAGGCAGATAGCATGTCAAAGATCAGGGCTGTCTTTTGGAAATATAAACCGTGTCGGTGTGTGTGTGTGTGTGTGTGTGTGTGTGTGTGTGTGTCACAGTGTGTGTGTGTGTGTGTGTGTGTGTGTGTGTGTGTGTGTGCGTGCGTGCGTGCGTATTGGCGCTTGCTTGCTTGTAGGCTTGTTTTGTCATTGTTTTTGTGTGAATCGTTTTCGTAGTGTTTCTGTCTGTGTGTGCATTGTATGCAAATAAGGGTCGCAGAGAAGTATGTCTGCACATGTTTTGACGAAACTCGCTCCAACTTCAAAGATAAGGGAGGCAAACCTGTTAGATAAGGGACGCAACTGCCCATCCCTGTGATTACATCGTCAAGGCATTTGTAGGCGGGCAAGTGCTGTTGACTATTTGAAATATTTTTAAAAACAATTCTTTGAATTCGTTTGATATTTTTTGCAAGTCCTCTGCGATGCAGCCTTTAAACACACACACACACACACACACACACACACACACACACACACACACACACACACACACACACACGTGTTTTTAAATGGAAAACTTCTACCAAAAATGTATTTTACAAACTTGCGGATTGACGTCGACAGTGCTTTACTTAGACAAAGCTTCCTTCATTTTTGCCTTTTTTGAGATCAAAGAGTTGCCTAATTCAGACACCTGAAATAGGATACTATTTCAGAGGTGGAAAAAAAATGAGGAGGCGTTTCTGTCCCTTTTGTTCTAGAATGGATACGCTTGTAAATGCTATACCTACTTGAACACAAGACCCAATTAAACTGAGAGGCGTACATTTTAACCCCCTTTCACCAGCAAACGCTTACTTCAACAAAGCCATCAATTAACCTTTCACTTGCGAGTGCTCACTTGAACAAAGACATACATTAACTTCACGGCTTAGCTATCAAAGTCGGGCGTGCTTTTTGAGGTATAGGCGTCTCTGGAATAGTCCACTTAAACTGTTTGCAAGAGTTCATTTAGTTTTTGTTTTATTTTATTTGTTTGTTTTGTTTTAATTACGGCTATACGCAGCACAATTCTTTTGGGGGGAATCCATACGTAGCACAATTCTTGCTTGTTTTCCCATCATACCCTTCCTTTGTTGCTCTTACCAAGACTTCAGTTCTGAATTCCGTTCTTGTTGGTGTCCTTGGTTTGGGGGTCATTGGGCAGTTACATCTGTTAATTTTTGTATGTACCTTGTATTTTGACACTTGAACAGGAATGACCCACTAAATAACAGACCATGTTCTGACCTCTTTTTTTTGTTGCAAGTGGTATATCACAGTTGATCCATTTTCTTTTAAAATGATTTCTTTTACTTTAGCATACGGTTATCCTTTCAGTACGTATAAGTATATCCCTGCGCTCAGTCCGAGTATTGGAATGTACTTGTCACCCAGAGTCTAGATAAGAGGGGGGCACACCTTTGTCATCACGTTACGATCCGTTTGCTAAATTATGCTTTGGCCGTGTGTTGACGCGAGAAAAGGCCGAGTTGATATGAAGAGATAGTAGGGGCGGGTTTCTGTACCGAGCTACCTCCAATCATACTGTCAGCTACCTGTAATCAGTATGCAAATAGTGGGCTTTCCCGCCGGGATCTGTGTGTGTGTGTGTGTGTGTGTGTTTGCTTGCTTGCTTGCCCTAGTTCACTTATTTCGCTTCCTCCTCGCTATAGGACGGGTATAATTTTTGTGTCAATCGTTGAAGATGAACTTTTTAGTTTCTACTCTCTTTCTGTCTGTCTGTTCGTGTCTCTCTCTATCTCTCTCTGTTTCTCTCTCTCTCTCTGTCTTTCTGTCTCCCCGTCTGTCAGTCTGTCTGTCTGTCTGTCTGTCTCTCTCTGTCTCTCTCTCCCCTCTCTCTCCCCTCTCTCTCTCTGTCTGTCCGTCCGTCCGTCCGTCCGTCTGTCTGTCTGTCTGTCTGTCTGTCTCTGTCTCTCTCTCTCTTTCTCTCTCTCTCTCTCTCTCTCTCTCTCTCTCTCTCTCGCAATCCCTCAATCCCTCTCTCTCCCTCTTTCTTTTTCTCTCTCTCTCCCTCTCTCTCCCTCTTTCTTTTTTTCTCTCTCTCCCTCTCTCTCATTCTCTCTCATTCTCTGTCTGTTTGTCTGTCTCTTCTCTTCCATTTCCTTTCTCTCTCCGTGTCCCTCCCCCTCTCTCTCTCTCTCTCTTGATTATTTTAGCTGCATACTGTTTTGCTATAATCATACCTAACCTTTCACTTATCTCCAACAGCCAATATGATGAGGTTTGTTTTCTCAGAAATATCTACCTTTAAAAACACTGAACACTCGCCTTTTATGAATGACAACCAAGCTTTTAAAAGTGATCCGGTTTGTACTGTGAAGCTTCGCCATTAAGTTGTAGCAGGTATTATGTATCAGTGCTAAGCCAGTTATAGTTTCTGTTGCCAATGCTTCATTCATTGGTGTTGAAATATCACCTCACGCTGTTGTAACATCAGTCAACTGTGACCAGGATGTTTTGATTAAAACAGCTTTTGTTCCCCATTGTTCAAGGCTTGTGAAAAGTGGCCTGCACCTGCTTCTGTTTCTTATGTTACAAGGGGATTAACTAACGTCGTTGTGATACTGAGAAACGTACATCAGATATAAAGAACAAGAATTGTAGGTTATTGGAACGTTTAATTATTGACAATAAATTGAAAACGTGACATTTAGTTTTACAGCACGTCGACCCAGTTGTATTGTAAGTAGAGAGACAAACACATGGTACCCCCCGCGGGTTAGGGGGAAGAATTTACCCGATGCTCCCCAGCATGTCGTAAGAGGCGACTAACGGATTCTGTTTCTCCTTTTACCCTTGTTAAGTGTTTCTTGTATAGAATATAGTCAATGTTTGTAAAGATTTTAGTCAAGCAGTGTGTAAGAAATGTTAAGTCCTTTGTACTGGAAACTTGCATTCTCCCAGTAAGGTAATACATTGTACTACGTTGCAAGCCCCTGGAGCAAATTTTTGATTAGTGCTTTTGTGAACAAGAAACAATTGACAAGTGGCTCTATCCCATCTCCCCCCTTTCCCCGTCGCGATATAACCTTCGTGGTTGAAAACGACGTTAAACACCAAATAAAGAAAGAAACACATGGTACACATAATGAACTTATCTCTTCGATGAATCTCGCTTGCAAACCGGCGAGGGTCGACGTACTGTAAATGTAACGTTTTGTTTTGTCAACAATTACACGTTCCAATAACCTATCATTTTTGCGTGCGGAAAGTCCAGTCCAGTACTGTTACAACCGTATCGTGACCCTGTTTTGCGCTGTTGACGAGTGTTCGGGTCACTTTCGTATTGTCCAGGTCATTTTTCTATTGTCATCTGCCTGACCCGTTCCGGCCTGGGAAGTCTTTCCGTTGCAAAGAAAAGCCTTTTTGGATGGACAATGACTTGACCCCCTCTTGCTTGACCCTTGGTGGAATCCCCGAGAGAATCCACCTGTGGAGCCGTCATTCAGTCCTGGCTTTTGTTGCTCTGGCTGGCTTGATTTCATGGCCTGGGCTTGGAGACTAAATGTTTCCCCCCGTCCGTGTCTTTTGTGCGTTCCTTCTGTCTAGGGTCTGTTGCTGCTTTCTTAGTTGTACGGTAGATGGTCATTCCCTGTGGTTTAGATGACTGATAGCCTGGGGTTAGGTTCAGCTGTTGTTGAGTAGAATCTTAAAACAGAAAGCGTTAGTGTGCCGTGGTTGTCGTCGCGGTCAACGGCGATTTGTTGTTTTGCTTTGTTTTCAAGAGTAGTAGTGCTACGATGGACACACCATTTCTCATATATATATGTCACAGTGGAAATGAGAATCCAGTGAGATTCCGAATCGCACTAGTGGAGATTGGAATTCCAGTTTGCACTAGGGCAAGCTAGAATTCTCATCTCCACTGGATATTTGTTAGTGGAGATTGGAATTCCAGTTTGCCCTAGTGCAAACGGGAATCCAGTTTTAGTGGAGATGGGAATTCCAGTTTTCACTAGGGGAAATAGGAATTGGGGGAAATAATGTGTTCAAAGGTGTACAATTGTTGTTAAAACCATTTCATGACTTTAAGGCTTACTCATTGCAGGTATTGAACTGCAGAAATAAAAATAAATATTATTGAATTGAATATAATCGAACAACACAGAGTAATTGCGCACAATAAGAGACAAGCTTCCCGGTATCAAAAGCAGGTACAAAAACTGCACAAGGTGTACTCAATTGATGATACAGTTGGCATTAAAATCCACCAAGCCGACAGAACAAACACTGATGCACGCCTTCTGCCTTGTAAAATACTAACATCCAGATCCACTGCAGGAAACAGATTACAATTCAAAGTCTTCAGCGTTGCTGTAATCATTGTAAACTGGTTCGATGGTGTTGAACTTGTGGACATGCGCTCTGTAGAGTTTCTGGAACTTAACAGTGTTGAACCAAGCAATTTAAAAGAAATAACTCTGATACAAGCATCACGGTCTTCTACGAGATGGAGCACCAAGTCTGTCGCTTGCTCTTCGAGAACAGTCTGCAAATGCAAGGGCAACTGTCTAACGAAACGGTGCAATTGCCAAAAAGCAAACATAGACTGCTGTACAAAATGTCACCCAGAAAGCACATTTTTCAAGAACTGTTGATGGATTTCCAGTGAAATGAGAAAAAGCAAAAAAGGCATGTTTGTATGTGTGCGTGAGTGCATGCATATGTGTGGGAGTGTGTGTGAAGGCATGTAGCATAGATAGGCCTACCTTTCATGCTTCATCTTTTATAAGCTTTTAACTTTGTGATATGATTTAATGATATTGATAATAAAACCTTATTGTGCGCAATTACTCTGTGTTGTTCGATTATATCAATTCCCCCCAAAAAATTATGTCTGCATTTCAATACCTGAAATGAGTAAGCCTTAAAGTCATGAGTGACTCAAGATGAAATGGTTTTAACAACACTTATAAACCTTTGAACACATTATTTCCCCCAATTCCTCCCAATTCCTATTTCCCCTAGTGAAAACTGGAATTCCCATCTCCACTGAAACTGGATTCCCGTTTGCACTAGGGCAAACTGGAATTCCAATCTTCACTAACAAATATCCAGTGGAGATGAGAATTCTAGTTTGCCCTAGTGCAAACTGGAATTCCAATCTCCACTAGTGCGATTCGGAATCTCACTGGATTCTCATTTCCACTGTGACATATATATACAGCACTTGTGTAAAGATATTGATAGAAATTAAACGCCCTACGTGTCCTGCATGGCAAAGGTAAAACAAAACCAAAGGATCGTAGCGCTTGCTCACCTTAGAATATTATTCATATTTTCTTTCTTTTTTTTTAAATGTACAAAGACTGATGTGCTTCTTTAGATCTGCTCATTCTCAGAGTCTGTGGGTGATGCATGAGTCAACGCTGCTTTGCCTGAAGTGAAATGATATAAAACCAGTATAAAACGCTCAGTGTTAGGTAAACCTGCCCGTCGCGATATAACCTTCGTGGTTGAAAACGACGTTAAACACCAAATCAAGAAAGAAAGAAAGAAAGGTAAACCTGCCCGCAAATCGTGGAATGAAAGAGATGAAGGGTATCAAAAGGCTATCAACCCCTCCCTAACGACTGTGTTCTGACGCCTGGCCTGCGACGGATTTGCCTCGTTATGTAAGCAAGGGTGTCCACGGGCTTTTGCCTAAAAAGGGGTATTTCTGCCATATTTCACGATCGGGTGCTTTCCGGCAAGTCGGACGGGACAGAGGGGGGGGGGGGGGGGGGGGGGTGTTCTTACGGAGATTGGACGGGTATAACTGTCAATGGTTTAGTTTTAATTGTACGGTTTTTGCGGTGAATTTTCACATACCAGAACGGTCTTTCAGACGGGATTTCTTGAAGTAAATCCGCGAGGCGGGTTTTAAAAATGTTGCCACTCTAGGTCAGAAATGTGAACGACTAGATCCGTTCATTGAAGGGGTTAAAGCTTTGCTCAGTCGACCATCGCGATCGGGCAGATGGTATGCGAGGCTGTACAGACAAGGTTTATAGGTTTTGGATGCCGGCTGCTGGCATCGTGTTCAGATCCGTGGTAGAACCAGTTAAATATTTAAAAGGTTTTCAGCATTTCAGCACATGTCCTTCTTCTTAATTTTGCGTTCCCGCTCTCGATTGAACGTTTGAAACGTCTGTGATGTGTTCATGATACCAGAGGGCCCGTGTCTGTGCTGTTTCAGCGGTGTAGGTAAAACAGTGCTGAGGCCAAGACTTCGACGGAATTTAAAAGATGAAACGGGACTCGTGACGTTCATGAGTCTATTCTGGACTTTCGCCTTTGGAATAGTTTGATAAGTAAGCAACGTTGCTGAGGCAGGGAAGAAAACTGATTTTTTTTCAATTTCATTTTCATAACTTTATTGTCCCATCGCTGGGAAATTTGGGTCGCTTCCTCCCAGTGGAAAGCTAGCAGCAACAGAGTCGCGCTACCAAGGTGTGTGCGTGTTTAGGTGTAATCAGCCGCCTGCACTAATGGCAGAATGACCGAGGTCTTTTACGTGCCACATTGGTTCTCAAGTTAAACAACAGTGAAGTTCCTGTGCTTTTCCCCCAATGCGACGTTCGATTTTTAAACGCAGGGAGTACGAGAGAATAAAATGTGTTGCAAAGAGCACAACAACACGATCCCAGCGTTGAACAGCTGGGATGTGTACCAGTATAATCACCGCTGATGTCAGCCTCGCAAAATGTCGCAGTGCCCCAATACATACCTCCCACCCATCCTCCTCCGTTTTCTCCTAATCCAAAGAGAAAGAGAGAGCGAGAGAGGGGGGGGGGGAAGAGAGAAGAGAGAGAGAGAGAGGCACTGAGAAGGAGAGAGAGAAGGGGAGAGTGAGTGACCGAGAGAGAGACAGACAGACCAGCAGACAGACAGACCCCAAAGACATGCACAGAGCTGCAATGGACCAGTCCTTTTATTCTCTCTCCCCTTGTCCCCCCCCCTCCCCCCTTCCAACCCCTGGGGCGGGTTTGCTGTGTCCACTGCGGTCAGGCGAGATGCAGAAAACAAACAGGGATCAGCTTCACACTCAAACAGCAGGGAGACAGGGGACAGTACATTATGCAACGCAGACGACAGGGATCGCTTCACTTTCTCTCTTCACTGCTTCCTTCCCCTCTCTCTGTCTGTCTGTCTGTTTCTCTCTTCCTCCATCTCTGTCTATCCCTCTCTCTGTGTCTGACTCTTTCTCTGTCTGTGTCTCTCTCTCTCTTTTGTCTCTCCCCCATGTGTGTGTGTGTGTGCGTGCGTGTGTCTGTCTGTCAGAGTAGGGATTTGGGAAGGGGTCGAGGGGGGGGGGGGGGGGCGTAAGAGAGGGGGTGGGGGAAGGGAGGCAAAAGGGTGGAAAAGGGATGGAGTGTGTCGTGGGTGCGGAGATTCTTCACGAACGTTGCAGTTGACTCTTAACGTCTCCCCCTAGCCCAGCAAACACCATTCGCAGTGTCCAGGTTCCAGTGGGAAGAAGGGCACATTGTGTCAGTTTCTTTTCGTTCTCTTTTACCTCGAGGAGACATGACACGTGCATCAAAGGTTTCAGCTGATCGTAGACCACAAGCCCATTCTGTCTGGCAAATGCACAATTTTCTTCGTTTTGTGAATGTGTGTGTGTGTGTGTGTGTGTGTGTGTGTGTCACAGTTGAGCGGGGGCGGATTTGGATTAACTTGAGTACTTACTTGATGACAATGAAGAGCGACCCCCCCCCTCCCCCCCCCCTCCCCCACCCCCCGAGAAAAAAACCAAGACAAAGGACTAACGCTAAAGAAAGATACACATTTGTCGCATTTGCAAGACCAGACAAACAAAATCAAAAACAAACAAACAAACAAAACACACACACACACACACACACACACACACACACACACACACACACACACACACACACACACACGCACAACAAAGAAAAAAGGCCCAAAAAACAACAACAAAAAACACGATGTCTTTCCAAATCGGGACACAAAAGGACTCAAGCCATCCCCTAGATAACAGACAGTGAATCTGGGGCAAACAAACCCGGTAGAAAAAGGCGCAGGACAGCTGTCAGAAGATAAGGATTCCCATTGTTGGCGCTCGGTGACAAATGTCCTAATGACAGTGGCAGACTGAGCACGTCCCACTCGCACCTCACACCATACCTACAGGGTCCATAATCAAGTACTTAGAGCAGATTGTGCTCACGTGCCTCTTCTGATCGCTTTTGCTCGGCAGATGGTGTCTTGGCCGGAAACCCTACACCCCGCGCGCACCTATAGTCTAGTGTACGTTCTGCCGCCACTTGAAGAATTAGGGCGAAAATGAGAGGAGGACGCAGGTTTAGTTGACGCCTTGAGAAGGAAAAGAAAGACGATAATCCTTCGAGAAAAACGAAAAAAACAAACTACATTCATGTTTAAAAAAAGAGAAAGAAAGAGAAAAAAGACAATGCTCCTTCGAGAAAAAGAGAACAAAAATACATTCATGTTTGAAAAGTGAGAACGGGAAAAAGCTCCGATGAGAAAAAGGAAAATAATAGGTGGGTGAAGATTTGAAAGCCAAGACGTACTCGGGGATGTGCTGAGAGGGGGGTATCGTGTTACGGGCTCTTGTCGGCTTTCTCGTCAAGTGCGGCCAAACAAGACGTGGGATCTCAAGAAAAGACCGGCCACCGGCGACCCGGGTCTTGACCTGTTATTAGAGAAGATCGGACAAAAATGACCGAGGGCAAGACGTTGGAAAAGACAGAGCTGAGACAGACCAGGAAAGGAGAAGGAAAATAGAGGGTTGAAGGGAAGTAGAGGGTTGTTTGGGGCTAAGTAGCCAGGGTGTAGGGTAATGACAGTTCAGCTTCAAGCATTTGATTCCTGCCTTCCCTCCTCTCAGTATCTCAGTATTTACCAGTGGGCAACAGATTTTTTGCCTGGGGGGAAGTTGTTGGTACGAAATCAAATGGGGGAAAAAAAGGGGGAGGGGGGCTGTGTGTTCAGAGGCACTTTTTGTTTATGCGTGCATCCTAGCCCTACAGTTCACAGTGTCTTGTTTTGCCTTCCTTTTCTTTGTTACACGAAGTGATCGTAAAATGGCCATGCATATGTCCCTTTACTTCAGGTGTTTTGTGTGTGTGGTGTTTTGTTTTTTTGTTGTTGTAATGAAGGCTTCACTTGAATGTATGCATTTCCGTTCTTTTCGTGGCCTGTTTTTCACACCACACGTGTGCTCTTTAAAATCTCCTCTACACGCATTTTGCTAAATGGACACGAATTTCCATTCACCGCGGCCTCCACACTAGATATTCACGCCGCATTGCAGAACAGACCTCAGGCTTCTTCGCCTCGGTATGACACGAGGTCCATAGAGGGTCGGACGCAGATGTTGGCGCACTGTGTATTCCTCACAGGGAGGACCTCATGGGCCCAGAGGTTGAACGAGGTGCTAACAGAATTCAGCAGTTTTTGTAGTCAACGCCCATGGCGAGCTCGTCGGAATCCCACCGCGCCCGAGCCATACAAACATCACACGTAGGTCTTAACACGCGTAGCGCGGGTCTGTAGGGAGTTGAAGAACAGATGGACAGAGCTGGCCGTTCAGTAGATAGATAATTGGGTTAGCGCTGCGTACTTTGGTGGTTAACGGACATTATGATCGGTTACCTGACGTGACAGATAGTATGGGAGGGAGGGAGGGGCTTCCGAAAGTAAGGCGGTGTTTCGGGGGCTAGTCAGACAGGGTGGCTGTGGGAACTTAGCATTTGGATAGGGCATTTTGGGTCTCCTTGAGAAAAAAAGATAAAATTGCTGGGTAAGGGTGGGGGGGGGGGGGGCTTCCGGAACCCGGCGAGGACCCCCGTCCTTTAAATCCAGACCCGCGATTGTGTACGGGACGGACCTGGCTTTGATTGGCTTCGATCAACGGACGAGAACCGATATTATCAAGGAGGAAGACGGAGGCAAGGATGCATGACGTTACGTAACTTGTGAATAAGAATGGATGCGATTAATGTGCACCTGCCTTGGCTTAGCTTCGATGGTCGGACAATAAACTGCTTTTAACGCCGATTAAAAGCGAAGGATACGATTAGTTCAAAGATGTAAGAAGACTAAGGTTACGCGTCGAATCGATCTTCTTAGGTGAAGTGCGAGTTTTCCGCAAAGAATGAGGGTATAAAGTAGTATTTCTCTTGGCACAATACAATGGCCTGTGTGTGGCTAAGCTTTTATAGAGAGAACACTGCGAAAAGGTGGTCAGCTAAACCATTTTTAGAAGACTAAGGTATGACCAAAAGAGAGGTACGTGGCTTTGGGGGGGGGATAGCTTTGTGATGACAGTTCTGCTGGATATATGGACATTCATTCAATTCAATTTAGGTTAATTTATCAGTTTTGGTTTATTTTATGTGTGTGTGTGCGTGTGTATGTGAGTCTATGTGTGTGTGTGTGGATGTGTGGGGGTGTTAATCCTAATAATAGTGGTTGTGCTTGTTTCAGGTTAGAGTAGATGTGCACGGTAGATCAGCGATTAACTCCTCAAGGATTGAGGCCATTATTAGAATTGCAAATGTGAAACTCGATACCTGACGAAGTTGGCGTTTTAATCGGTTGTAAGTAAGTGAACGACACGGCCCGTACACCCCCCCCCCTCTTCCTCACACACACACACACACACACACACACACACACACACACACACACACACACCTACACCAGGCAGCTGCAACTGGTGCACTAGTGTTTCCTTTTTACCTCCGTCCGCCCTCTTGTCAGTTATAATGTATGCAAATGAGATACACTTGCATGGCGGACTTCTAATTCATTCTTCTTCAGTTAGGTCAGTGACTCAAACTCTTAAGTTCTCATCAAATGTTTGTTATGTGAGGCATTCTCAAAAACGTTGCGGTACTTGACACACCATCAAGGAAATGTAGTCCTATTAGCATTTGGACCGGGCATGAAAGTCGCTTGTTCATTTCAATGCTTGTAAATCTCTCAGGTGCCAGGAGAAAGGTTCCGTATAACTCTCGCTTACTCCATTACACATGTCGTATGCATAAAGAGCGCTTACTTCCCTTTGGTTATTTGACACCATCAAGGGCCAATTTGATTGTTTTTTAAATGAAACCGTGAGATCTGAATGTTACTTTATTTTTTCTATGATTGATCATGATGATTGAAAATGTGCCGTTATGTGTTTTCTACTGGTAAAACTGTTTCAACTTCTATATATATATATATACGACTAGTGTCTGTGTGTCTGTGTGTCTGTCTGTGTGTCTGTCTGTGTGTCTGTGCGCGATGCGCGGCCAAGGTTCTCGATGGATCTGTTTCAAATTTGGTGATCATATTCAGGTACACCCTGGACACAACCTGGTCGATGAGATATTTCAACACGTGCTCTCAGCGCGCAGCGCTGTGCGCGCTGAACCGATTTTGGTTTTTTTGGTCTGGATCCACTACCAGTAACTCTTCCTTATCTTCTCCAGTGTTTTCAGCCGCGATCATCTCCCTTCCTCCGTGTGGCGTCAATCCATATTCCCGTTACTACGTTACTATTTTTAGAAGGTCACTGCACGTTACTATTTTTAGAAGGTCTCCAGTGTTTTGCGCGTTTATCTCCTTTCCTTCGTGCGCTGGCGAAGCCGGCGTACACCCGGCAAAGCCGGGTCCCAGGCGCAGCCTGGTATTCGGCTCTACTTCTTCCCGGCGAAGCCGGTACCCGGCGAAGCGGGTAATCATCTAGTTGTAAATATGTGACAAACAGCTTGTGGGGGTTGAATAGATTCGACATTAAATAAACAATTTGAGAAACAAAGAGACTGAAATAAGCGTCATAAATGCATACGACATCACAGGTGCATTTGAGTAAGCTAAAGGCATGCGGCGGAACCAATCTCCTGGCACTTGAGAGAATAACAAGGATTGAAATTAACAATAAGCGACGTTCATCCTCTTTAATAAACGATTCAAACTGCAAGGGACCTCGTCCGCCTAAAACGCTCACACCATCTACCGTCTTGTTAGCATAAATTCAGAATGTGCTGAGCCACACGTGGGCGATATACTCAGCAGTGCCCGTGACAGTTCAGACCTCTTCGATCCTTACTAGTGCACACTGCTCATTGACAAGGATAAGGTCAGGGGCCCCAGACGTCTGGGTCCCAGTGCTGGCAGCTCGTATTTCTCACACCTTGTCCCCCGCTCCGTCCACCTCACGTACGTGTGAATGACTGATATGTCTTCGCTATAGACTCCACTTTGCTTTACGCTGTGTCAGTTTTCACAACGTCGAGCGTACGATGAGCGTATGCACTATCGTGTGAACGTGTGTTGTTGAGGTTCACAACGTTCTTCCTGTAGGATTTTGTGTGTGATGGGTGTCCGTGATTTGTAAAGACGAGGTTTCCTTGTTGTGTAAATGAGCTGTTGTGTGTGATGCACAGCTGATCGATTGTACCCCTCTGTCGAAAGAATGTGACTGTTGCGACGGGTTTTCTAGTTCAAATACTGAGATAGATTGATGAATAACAAAATGAATAGATAGACAAGTACGTAAATAATAGAATGAATGAATAGACAAATAATTAAATAATCAATTGATCAACAACGAACCACATGGTTAGTTTTAGCATCGTTTACTGAAAAAAGTGTGGATAGCTAGAAGAAAAAGACTCTCATTGGCAGTCATGATGTTTCATCCACTTGCGCTCACGCTCTTCTTTCTTTTCTTTTTTCTTCTTGTTTTTTTAGGGGAGTGGGGGTGGCTAGGGACGGGTGAAATGGAGGGAGGGACAGAGCGGGGATAATGGGCGGGTCTGGGGGCAGCGAAGAGGACATGATGATCCGGAGATGGGGGAGATCATAAGTGTTTTAGGGGGAGGGGGGGCGACCTGTTTGCCGCTTTGTTAGGCACCTGCCCTTTTCTGCCGCTGTCGTCCAAGCTCCGCCGCCTGTACAGTGGAACCCCGTTTTTCACCCCCCCCTCTCTCTCTCTCTCTCTCCAATTTAAGACCCCTTCCCTTTTAATGATGTTTCTATCTATTGGTGTGGGAGAGCTGTTGACCACACCTGATCTGCACCTTGACCCGACCTCGAATGACTTGACCGCCTGCACTCAGTGCAAGCCACCTGGTCAAGGCGCCTTGTGGTCATCTCTAGTTAAAATTAATATTAAAAGTCCTACGGTTTTGAGCCATTAAGGACTTGAGTGTTTGTCCGCTTTCAAAAAGAGGAAAGAAAGAAACAAAAAATAAGGAGAGGAGGGCAGGGGGTGGGGTTGAGTTGATAATGCTCTGTGGAATTTGTTAAAATGAAAAGTAGTTAAGATGTTTCTTGGTAAGAATTATAAGTCTGTATTCTATATCTTGAATAACGGGCTTGTAATATTATTTTTTTTTTTTTCAAATCGAGTTAAAAAGTGGAACCTTTCAGGATCACCAATAAAACCAAATAGATGAGCAAGTAAGAGGAACACGAACAATAAATCTCAAAACTTTTTACAAATAAAAGGATTAAGATGTAAGCCACGAAGGCCGTGGTAATAAAAACAATATGTACAGTTTGGCGACTAGTGGGCCTTGGGTGAGGATATGTTGTCTAGAAGGTAGTCGCTGGAATCAGGAGGGATGGCGGGAGCCACTCGACCTCAAACTGAAACACGCTGATGTGATAATCTGGGCTTAGTTATACCCACAGCCCCATGTCCGAGTCCCTGACCAGTCGGCACAGCAGCAAGCTGTGTGACCAGCCTAGAGAACTGCTACTGCGCAGATAATCCTGGGGACTCAGACCATGGAGCTGCATATGGTCATATAAGGTTTTAAAGGTAATTCTATTTGTAGCGCATGGAGCGAAAATGTGTTGAAATGAATAGGGTTCTCCACAATGGCAGGACTTGTTAAAGATATGGAAGTGGCAGCCGCCGGCACGGAGGCGTCTGAAGATAGTGAGGAGGTTTGTTGGGAGATCGGGGTGTAGATCGTTCATATCAATGGGTTGATAGGACAGAGATGTTACGTACTGACTTCGAATGAGTTTACGGATTTTACTGTAGAACTCGGTTACTGAGTAGCCGATGTTAGTGTTAGCTGGGCTAGATTCTGCCGCTTCTTTGGCAGCGACATCCGCCAGTTCATTTCCCCGGACCCCTACGTGAGAGGGGACCCAGAGAAATGATACGGATGTGCCGGATGAGATTAACTGGTGACATATAAAGAGGATTTCTCTTTGTAGCTCTGCCCGATTTGATGTGTTTCGATGCAGAGCTTGTAATGAAGAGCGCGAGTCAGAGCAGAAAACTACCGCACGCGGTGTGACTGGGAGGTCATTTATAAAAGTGCATGCCATGAGCAAGGCAAATAGCTCGGCTGAGAATATGGAGATGTCTTTATTAAGAGTATATTTCCTTGAGATTTTGAGATCTGGGATCACAAAGGCGCAGCCAACGCTGCCGTCTGCAAATTTGGATCCGTCAGTAAAGACTTTTAAATGCTCCGAGAATTTGTAGTTTAGGGTTTCTTTTGTAACAGTAGCTAGGTAGACGGGGTTATCTTTTTTGGTAGTATTATCTTCACTGTCGTATATGATAGTAGGGGTTTCCTCAAGCCAAGGCGGGTAGGAGGGCGGGGGGACCCTGGCCAGCTCACTGACCTTCACCCCGCTATCGGCTAGAATGCGGTTTACTGTGTCGGATAAGGGTAGCGTTTTGGCCAAGAGTTGAGTGCTATGTTTGGTGTTGGCCTCATAATTTTGGTGCTGAGGAAAAAAGTCAGTCAGGACCTCGCAGGCAGAGTTCTCTACCGCGTGGGCTCTGACAGCATACTGAGCTGAACGGAGTTTTATCTCATCCACAAGGGGCAGCCACCCACACTCGCTGTAGACTCGACTCTTACTCGCTTGTTGGGAGAGTCCCAGAGCTATTTTGAGCGCCCTGCACTCTATAATAGCCAGTTTTTTCATGAGCGCCGGGCGCGTCGCGAAATAAGCTTCGCACCCGTAAAGGAGGCGGGAGCGAATTAATGCCCGCACTACCTCTGTGACACACTTACGCCCTCTGGCCCAGGATTGGGACGCCAGGTAGCGTATGATATAAAGATCCTTGTTGGCCTTATTGATCAGATGTTCGATATGACTGGTCCAGTTAAGTCGGGTATCGATGATAACGCCGAGGAACTTAACTTCTGAGCTCGGTTTGATAATATCACAACCTATCTTTATACTGCAGTTCCTGTACAGTTGTCTACGGGAGACAACAAGAAAGACTGTTTTATTTGAGGCTAGTTGGAAGCCGTTGGTGTACATATATTGACAGAGGTTGTCGATTTTAGTTTGGTAAGAAGATAAGTCAACAGTGTTGGTAACTCTGTTATGGCGTGGTCTATTAGTGTCTATTAAGGCGAGGTCGTCCGCATACAGAAGTACACTGGCACCGTCAACCTTAACAGAAGTAATGTCATAGAGCATGATGCTGAATAAGTTTGGCGCGATGATACTGCCCTGGGGAACCCCCATGTCCAGCGCATGGGTTTCGGACACCGAAGAGCCCACCCGGACAGACATCTTGCGATTGCTGATGAAGTTTTTGATGAATTGGTACATGTGGCCAGAGACACCGATTCTGCCGAGTTTTAGGAGTAGACGAGCATGCCAGACGCTGTCGTACGCAGATTTAATATCAAAGAAGGTTCCAAGAAGAGAATTATTACTATGTGCCAAGGTCTTTTTGATTTTTTCAGTGACGTGCACAATGTGGTCCGCACACGAACGACCTTGCCTAAAACCTGCCTGGCATGTAGGAATGATATTGTGTTTATTGAGGTGGAACTCCAGCCTCTGGTTCACCACACGCTCAAAGATCTTGCTGAGGTGGGGGGTTAGTGATATGGGGCGGTAACTGCCAGGTAGATTGCCCGGTTTTCCGCTCTTCAATACTGCTACTACTTGTGAGTCTGACCACGCTGCGGGGATAGTATCCTTTAACCAGCATAGGTTGAAAAACTGAGTGAGCAACTTAACAAAGTTAGGTGGTAGATGTTTTATCATGTGATATGATATTGGGTCTAAACCTGTGGATTTTTTTGGGTCTTTCACAGAAGAGATGGCGTTTTGGACTTCTTTTGCCTTAAACATGCAGTTTATAGGCAACTGGTTGTCATCTGGGGGGTATGTGAAACCCTTCTCCTGATCTAACCTATAATTGAGTCGTTCAGTATCTAGGGATTTTGATTGACTATTTTTGGCAAAGGTATCTGCTAATAGGTTTGCCTTTTCAGAGTCAGTTGTGGTCATTTTATCACCCGATAGTAGTGGCTTTTCTTTAGTTCTGTATCTACATTTAAATCTGCGGATTTTCTTCCAGATTTTGCCACAGTCTTTGTAATCTTTAGTTTCTTTGTGGACAAAGTTTTCCCAGTTTTGAAGTTTAGCCTCAGCGGTGATCTGGTTAAATTGTATTTCAGCTGACTTCATATTCGTGAAGTTAGCGTCTGAGCAGTGCCTGAGATATGTCCTAATGTGATATCGCTTGTTTGCCAGGGCTTCATCACAGTCTGCATTCCACCACTCATTCCTTTTGGCCTTACAGTTAGGATTTACTGATTTAAGCGGAATGTGATTATTGGCAGCAGTGAGTATACATTGACGTATGTTATTGTAAGAGGCTTCGATGTCATCCGTAAGGAGAGTTTCCTCCCTGACACCCTCGAGCTCCGCACGGAAGCTGTCCCAATTTGCCTGTTTGTAATTGTACTTTTTTCTGACCTCCGAGTTATTGCGATTAGGGGCGAAGTGGCGGAAGGTAAGAACAATGGGTAAGTGATCGGAGCCGAGGGCGTCCGGGAAAACGTTCCAGTCGATGTCAGTGACTATGGCATTTGAGCAAAGGGAGAGATCGATTGCTGACGGGGAATGGTCAGCTCTGTCTGGAAGTCTGGTTGCCGAGCCATCGTTTAGTATACAAAAGTCAGTTTCCAAAATGACGTCAGCAAGGTTGCTATTGGCATGTTTGTATCTAGGGTTAGCAGAGTCCCACAGAGGGTGGTGATTATTAAAATCACCCATCACGCACCAGTGTGCCCTGCCATGATCCAGGGATTTTAGCCAGTCGGTAGTTCCTTTTTTATTACACCCGTGGGGGTAATATATGTTAACTATGTTGAGGTTTTTGGATCCTTTTATTTCGATTTCAACAGCACATGTACTGAGATTTTCTGAACTAGGGATGAGAGGTGCAAAGGGTTTGTAATTTAAGGAAGACTTTAGATAAATAGCTGTTTGAATGAGTTGCCCTGAGCCCTTTTGCTCTACTGTGGGAGGGAAGTCAAAACCATCTATAGAAGGCAGTAGGGAGCGTTTTCTCTTGACTGACTGGATAACTAAGATGTCAGCAGAGTGATTTGATATATAATTATATAGCTGAGAGAAGTTAGAGTTGATAGAGCGACAGTTCCACTGTAATATGATAAATCCGTGACCGCTTTCACCTTGTTCAGCCATTTTAACACGCACAAAGAAGGTAAGTTAAAGGGCAGATTTAAAATAGGTTAAAAAGTGGTTTTAACAGCTTTCATATCCGTCACGGACAACTGCTTGGCACCAGCAAGAGCGCCCAGCGCCAGAGTGGCGCCGCCCGGAATGAAGCGTTCAACCTTGGTGTTGGAGAGTTGTGTGTATGTAGCTGAGAGGGAGTCGATCAGGTCGAGAGGACTCTGCATCTGTCTGGCCTTAACCATGAAGCCGAGGCACTGCTCGATGAAACCTTGAAGGCCTCTTTGTTGTTCATTTAAATTTGCATATTGCTCTCCTGTTTTTAGCTTATCTAGTGCAGCGTCGGCTAGCTCAAGCTCTGCCTTCTCCTGCTCCTCCCTCATCTGCTGCTTTATTTCCTGTTCAGTTTTAAGTTTGTATTCTCTGAATCTCTGGGCCAATCCCTCCTCCATTCTCCCCATCAACCTCTCGAAGAGCTGCTCTTCTTTCGAGTCCTCCTTCCTGTTCTGGGCTTTGCGTAGGAGGGAGGCCTTTAACCCGGGGGTCCCATGAAGCGGCGCCTCTGCCCGAGCCGTCTGAGACTTACAGGGCGCCTGGGGGCCAGGATTTGGATTTTGCGAAGTTGTTTGGTGCTTCGCGGTTGCAGCAGAACTGTCCGCATGAACTGGAAGGAGTGTATTGTCATGTTCGGTCATTTTGTTTTTGATTTCTTGTATTTTATTTACTTGCCCACCCAGGGGGGGTCTCTGGACAGCCAAAGAGTACCCGGACCGGGGGGTTGAGGTCCGCCGGATCGGTTGCGGAGGGGGACGCCAGAAGGAGTCCCTCATTTCCGCTGGGGCAGTCGCTGTTTTATTTTGTTGTTTGGCGAGCTCGCGCCGCGCCCGATCCAGGGCCTCAGAATATGGTATGTATGCTGCCGACCTGATCTTATTGGCCTGCAGCCTCAGTCTCATTTCCGGGCATCCAAGATAAGCGGCGGAATGCTCGCCCTTGCAGTTTACGCAATGTTTGGCCTTGGTGCACGTCGCTCCGTCGTGGCCCTTGGAGCCACATCGGGGGCAGATCTGCACTTTTGATTTGCATTGTTGTTTTAGGTGCGATAGTCTCTGGCACTTCGTACAGCGCCGCACTGGAGGAGTGTAGGGTTCGACGCCGTACACCTCACTCTCCAGAACGACGCTGTCTGGAAGAATTGCCGTTGTAAACGTGACACGGACCGCCTGAGACGGTTTCCCATCCCTAAGGAGAAGACGGCGAAAAGATCGAACCGAGGAGGGGCCCTTTTCTACAAGACTCCCATCCTCCATCCGGACGCGCACGCCCACTGCCATCTCAGACAGGTCTGTTCCTGAATGTATTGTGGGTATGCGTTTAATGACACCTTCGGTTGTTACCTCCGGACGGTGGCATTTCACTTTGATGCCGCCGATCGAGTCCAGCCTCAATAGCTTGTTTTGTTGTGATGCTGAGGAGCACCCTACCAGGACGCTCCCAGCTGCCAGCATGCGTATTTCTTTGACCTCGCCGATGGCAAGGTCAAAAGTTTTTTTCCTCCTGAGGCCGAGTCCCTGCAATGTTGCAGGGCCCTCCTTCAGGTCCTGCACCACCACGGGGAACTCTAAGAAGGAGGGAGGAGGTTGCTTGGGTTGGTAAAGAAGTTTTCTTCGGGGTCTTTGTTTTGTGTGTGTGTGTGTATTGGCAGGTGGTAGTGGCTGTTGAGTTGTCTGGTTTTCTTGTGATTCAGTTAGGGGTTGGGAGGTGTCGACCCCCCGGGCAGATGTTGCATGGGAAATACCTGTGTTTCCCTGAAGAGGGGGACCCTCGCAGAGGACCTTTTGCTTCTTTTTCTTTTTGGGCTTCTTACGATTGACTTCGGTGAAGTCTTCCTCAAAATGATCAGTAATCTGAGAGCGTGGGGGGCTATCCCGGAAGAGAAGAGATTCCGGAGAGCTCTGCCCCCCCTCAGGGTCGTCCTCCCGCAATCTCTTTCTCTTGAAAGGAGAAGATATGCTGGTTTTCTCATTGGTGATTGCTTTATTAAGCTGTTTGGATTTTGGGGACTGACCAGTCCGGCTGGCCCGGTCAGTCTCATTCAGTGATTCCATGGGAATATCTGGGGCGCGGTCAGAACCGCTTGCTGTTTGGTCCATATTAAGGGACCAATCTTGCTCCCTCAGAGCAGTGGTGTCCGTTGGAAGGTAGTTATCTACCCAGATGAACGTTTCCCGCCTATCAGCAAAGGTGGTGTTTGGCAGTTTGTGTTTAGCAACTTGGCTCATCACTTACAAGGTACGGTACGGTCACCAAGAAAAAACAAGCCAAACAGCTCAGGGTTAAAAAGGCAGGATAAAAGCAGGGCAACAAAAGCGTCCCTAGACAAAGAGTGAGCTGAAGCTCACCCCTCTAGCGACTTTCACTTCTCTCCCGAGAAACACGAGGACTCCTGCAGGGCGAGTGGGAACGCCACCAAGGGCAGCTAGCCCCCTTTCTGGACCCACGCCAAGAGCAGAGGGAGCTGTGTCGTGTGTTTAAGACACAACGAAAATGTGATTGTCCCCCTTTACCCTCAGGAATTCGGGAGAAAATCGCTATTTGAGCACTGACTTGGCTATGTAAGCTCGAGGTGCGTTAAAGCAGTCGCTATGTAATCAGCATGTTTGCTTGTGAAAGAACGCACTCTACGGGCCAGCAACTGCAGTGAATTACTCGTGCTGAGTGTGACATCTCTAGGTCACATGTTCCGACATTTCAATCGGTTGCACGCGCGTATTTATTTCAACTGTTCAGTTGTGGCTGAAACAAAATGTTGGCTCAAGTGTGTGATTCTTTTTTGCCCAGTAAAGCAATGTTCTGTTTATTACAATAACATTACAAGTATAAAATGAATAGGAATCGGTTGGGAAAATGGTTCGTTGTTGGTTTTTTCATGTCTCTTCAAACTATAAGCCGCTTAGATGGCTTAAAGAGATTCTATTGTGTGTAGCATAATTATGCCGCGTTACAGATTTTATCCACATTATTTCATGCCATAAAACACTTCTAGTGGCGCTGTTTTGACTTCGAGGGATGTTCTTTAATGTATTTGTATCACGGGTTACCTGCTTCGCTGCGCTTAAATGTCACTTATGCTATTATTTGCACTTTGAACATGGTTCACACTTTCTTGTTTATCAATATGAGTCACTATGTTGCATGTTTGATTGTTTTCTGAACTATTTGTGGACTTTAGAAACCATTGGAGTGCATTTTCTGGGCCATGCATTGGAATCTGTGTTGTGTGTCCTCAGAAAGACTGCAATCTGGCCCGTTAATAACAGACTACGGTGGTCCTACCCGTTATGATAGCTCCTTGTGTTGGGGAAAATGGCGGGTTTGGGTGTTGAGTGTATGGGCTACACATATTATTAGCCGTGTTTGCAGGCGAGAGAGGACCTCATGCGCGGGGTACTGCTGACATCATGGTGTAGCATTGCATGTGGCTGTATGACGAAAGACTAATTGGTGTGTATCGCGTTTATGAAGTAGTGCAGACATTGATGAAGTGCCAGTCATGAAGTCATTATGTGTGTTTAAATGGCAGCGACGACAACATCGGTGTGCACCATGTAAAAGCACGTGATGCCAAGTATGAAGTCCCCCACTGTAGCTAAACACTGGTAACTAGAAAAAGGGGCGGTTCAGCCCGCAGTCAGCAAAGACAACGGAACCGTGACGCAGTGTTACAGTTCAGGTCTTTGACACTTTTGGTTTAAACGATTTATTGAAATATTCTCCTAACCTTCGTGGTTGAAAACGACGTTAAACACCAAATAAAGAAAGAAAGAAAGAAAGAAATATTCTCCTTACAGTTGAAGAGATAATAATTAAAAAAAGAATAACCAACCAACCATTCAAATATTCTGCAAAATACAGTGCACAAGCGTGCAATGGATCACAGCATACTAAGCTGATAGTTTGGTTCTTGTGTTCGCTGGAAAACTCAAAAGCCATCCTAAGTTGATAGATTCAGCGAAGGATGGTTTGTTGGTCGTTGACCAGTCATTAGCATCCCTTCAGCCTATTTGGCTATGCGGGACCAATTCAGTGTAGTGAAGGAATGACAGAACGCAAGATGAATATATAAATGTGCAGCTGTCTTTTTTTAACTTTTTTCTTTGGCGACCATTTAACTTCCGTCAAGGCCGAAAACACCCCTTATACCTTTGTCGTCAAGATGTTTTCACTTCATTTACAGACGACTATTTACTTCCACCCTTGTCCAAAAGACGTCTATTTTCTTGTCACCGATACCGTGCGTATATTGTATCCCGAGAAGTGAATTCATCCACAAAATACTACCCCTAGGTTCTTCATCCCCGCCTTATCCCATTGTTAGTCGCTTCGTGAAGTGTCTCGGGTTCCTTCCCCGCCAGGGTGCTGCTAGCGATACTTTTGCTGAAGACAAACAACTCCAATCTATTCTGTACCTTTGGAGACAAAAAAACTCTAGTCTATTCTATACTCCTTTCAAGACAAAGACGCACTTCCTTCTTTCCTACCGCGGTAGGTTTGATGGGCTTTTTGGGGTGGAAGACGTCTTCAGCTGCCTCCAGAGCTTTGTTCTTTAGCGCAAGGACCCTTGTTCCTTTTTTGGGAGAGTTTGCTGACAATATTTAAAGCAAACAGAAGTAGGGGAGAGAACAATGAACTACCAGCCTCGGGGTAGCGGCCCTTTGTGGCCCTGACCCTTCAGGAAGGATGTCTGGACAGAAAGGTCAAGACAGGGAGAAGGGGAGGACAACTTTTCTTCATCCTTCACGCACAATGAGAACAAAGCGAAAAGGGAAGTCTTGAGTAGGTTTGTAAGCCACCCTTCAAACACTAAATGAAAAAAGGAACGCTCGTTTCTTTTTGTTCACACGCTGAACAGAAAAAAAGAGCAAGGCGAATCGGCCTTCTTCTTCCACTCTTGATGGTGTTCTTTCAGGTGTTCTGAAACCTGATCACCTCCTCAGGGAGCAGAAAGCGGCTCGTTGTGTTATTCAAACAATGGTTCATTTCAGCTGGCGAGATCGCTTCAGCTACCGTCTCTAACAAGCAAGCAATTATCGAGAAAGAACAAATTCGATTTGGAGGAGTGGGAAACAACTTGCATGCATGCATGAGTTCGGTGCATTTTCCACAATTTGGCGCGTCCTGTTTTTTGTTCACTTTTTGATTGTGCTCATAAAAAGTGAGCAACTTTCCCTTGTAAACTGCAGTGCTGGCTAGGCAGCGTGTTGATTTTTCATTAGTTTGCACCGAACGCTGTTGCTACGAGTGTGTTTGTAAAAGCTGCTGTTAGTTCTAAATCAATGTGCTGTCTCGTTCCTTCTGATAAAGCTGTCGGGGTGTATGTTTCAAAATTAACTTTCCAGATGCAATAAATTGGCGGTCTTGCGCACTCGAACTACAAAGCAAACACTGCCGTAAGCCGTTTCGTTCGATTTACTGCTTCGATACTTTTGGTCAAAGAACCTTTTACGTTGAAATTGGATGTTTCAGTTATGTTGGGTATATGCAAAGAGTATAATAGATTTAGGATTCGTGTTGAGTTATCTTTGGAAAGACTCGTCGATTTATAATAAGGACACGAGTTCGGGTGAATTTTAGGCGTGTTCCAGTCTGTCCGTATGGTTCGTTAGTTCGCTCTCATTTAGTCAAAGCTTGGTTGTGTGTGTGTGTGTGTGTGTGTGTGTGTGTGTGTCGGTGCTTGCGTGCGTGCGTGCGTGCTGGCTTACGTGCGTACGTGTGTGTGTGTGTGTGTGTGTGTGTGTGCGTGCGTGCGTGCGTGCGTTTCATTCTAATCTCCAACTTAGCGTGTCTGCCGGCACTCTCTGTCATCGTCATTTTCATGTTTACTGAAGAGTGGGATATTACGCCATTCTGTGTTGCTGTCAAAAGGAAAGTTGTAGCTTTAAATATGCGCACCTATTTGTCATTGTCTATTTAATATCACAAAAGCTGTTGACAAATGCAGATAAGCTTGGGAGGAGCTGAAAGGGAGGGAAGGTGCTGGGGGGGGGGGGGAGTGGGCTGAGGGTTAAATGGAGGACAGGGGGAAGAACGTGACAGTGATGTATGCACGCATGTCAACGGTTACTTGATACTTATCGGCACTGCGCGTGCTGTAAAATACGTGTCTGATGTAACGACTGCCTACAAAGTAAAATAATAAAAGTTTTCATGAGCTTGTTTTATTTTCTTCGTTGCTGTTTTTACAGTGAACCCCCCCCCCCCCCCCCCACCCCCCCTTTTTTTTATTAAGCCCTCCAACAATCTGAGGTAAAAAGTGAAAAGACTTTAAATCAGGGGGTCTTACAATGGGGCTTCGTTTGTACTTGTCTGTTGTCTACACTGCCACAAAGTAAAAATAAAATAAAATCAAGAGCTTTTTTTTCTTCGTTGCTAAATACACTTTCATTGTCACCACACGACGAATAGTATAGTATGGCTTTTTAAACATTATGATTTTATTGTCATCGTTGTTGTTTTATTCTGCGATTTTTTTGAGTTTGCTTTGTCCACACGCTGCCGCCTACAGTATATGATTCTTTGCATTGACTCACGCTTCATCGTTTGTTCATACGGATAAGTCTTTTGGGTTTGTTGACATTTAATATAAAAACACAATACAGGAAGGAGAAGAAGACAAAGAAGCAACAACAAAAAAGATTTTTTTAAAATTAAATCTAAAAATAAAATGACAGGAAGAAATGCACAGCTGAGTATGGCGACGGTCGCCACCAGTACATACAATAAATCCTTGACTTCCCGAGCCCAGGCTTCCATGCCACGTGGTTCAACAACCCCTCATTATGAATGATTTATGATGAGCATGTAACATTATCCAACAATAGGACGTTTAGGCAGGCAGGCGGGATAGATCTCTTCAGACAATAGCAACAAGTATGATGGATGATATATTCGGATATAACCCGTGCTGCATTGATCCATGGGCAGCCAATGAAGTAACGGAGCAGTCAAATGAACAGTCACTGTCACGCTGGTGTTATGTTGCCGTACAGACGAAGTCATCCTCAAAGAATCTGTGGACATTGGTATTACGACAGCCGCCGCATATAAACAAGTCATTGTCTGAAATAACAGACTTGATTAAAGACGCCTAGTCTGTGATTTTTGCCTTAAACTGTCTTATTAGTGTCAGTCATTGCGTCCCTTTTATGCAAAGCAGCTTGTTAACGCCTTTGAACTTTTTTTCTGTTTTTTTGTTGTTGTTGCTAGAGATCGAGGAGCTGTGGGGATGTAACGATGGATTGTCGAAAGAGAAGGGACCCGAGGATATAAATCAATTGTGCTTTGTTACATTTAGTGGCGTTTCGGATTTTTAAGGATACTTATAGCCGAATGTGGCCGATGTTTCTTTTTATTTTAAGCCATTTTTTATTGTTTGGTTTATACAAAATCATCGCACGAATTCAACGGAGGTAAGACCTGCATATTACACGAAGAAGTATCTTTGACTATCGGACTCATCGGAGTTTTGGTCAATTAGCTTTTCAATAGATGTAAACATGGAAAAATATACAGCAACCAAAATCTCTCTCTCTCTCTTTCTCTCTTTCTCTCTCTCTCTCTCTCTCTCTCTCTCTCTATTTGTCTGTGTCTTTCTTTCTCTTTCTGTATCGCTCTCTCTCTCTCTGTCTGTGTCTGTCACTCTCTCTCTCTCTCTGTCTGTGTGTGTCTCTCTCTCTCTGTGTCTCTGTGTGTGTCTCTCTCTCTCTCTCTCTCTCTCTCTCTCTCTCTCTCTCTCTCTCTCTCTCTCGCGTTCGTCGTACATATTTGCACTCATAAGATTGGAGCAGCACCATACTTGGTTTATCACAAACACCCATGCATTCAAACCCATTATCATAAATTCCTGCTAAAGTCACTCAACATCTCACTCCCTCCTCTGTCTGTTCCAGATGGCCTTGCCCAACTTCCAGGACCTGGCGCGCTTCTACCCGGGGTACTGGCACCACGGGGGACGCTACCACAACCACCACCTCCTGGCCATGATCGGCACCCAGCCGCAAGACGCCTCCCTCCTGCTGCACGATACGTCGGCCCTACGTCTCTCCTACGCCCTCAACCGTATCGGGGGACGCCATTCTCTGGGGCGTCAGCTCATCCGCCTCTCCAAGTTCGGCCACGACAGCATTTCTGGCGCTGACGGCTTGGAATACATGTTCCACCCTATCGCTTACGGCCCGTTCTTGGCCGACAAGTATGGTTACCCCAGCGTGTCAAAACTGCACGAACAGGACCCAGTGAGCACGAAGAAGAACTTCTGGGGCCGACAGGGCATCTTGCGCGTGATTACCTACACCAAGGTCAAGAACATGCCTAAAGGTCACGTGGCGCTGTGGGACTGCAACCACTTCCACGAGAGCAAGGACTGGATCGCCGGCCACAGTCTTATCACCGTGGAGTTTTGGGAGTCGCCTGGTGAGTATTTGAGCTAATATAGTGGACCCCTAGATCCTCCCGTCCCATGTTTTCTGACAAACAAAAATCTGAGGAAATCATGTCTTAAGTAGGAGAGACTAAATGTACAGCCATGCGCGAAGACAGTGAGCGTTGCTGACGGGTACTGCCGGAGTAATCAGTATACGCAATCAGTGATCTCATGCTATTCGTGTTTTGCACAATAAAGTCCGCGACATTTAACTGATCTTACGAGATAAAACCTGTGACGTTAGCTAGTTATTCAATATCAATACTATAACAGTGACGTCAGCATAAACTCCCTAAGGGGCTGATGTTGTAGTATTCTTTAGTGTTACCAAGATGATGTTAAATGTATAATTAGTTCATAGGTCTTAGCACGAAAAATAAAGACAAGTCTGTGCTTTAACACATGTCGCGTGCATTATGAGCGCTTCCCTCTGTTTCTCAGACAAGTCTGTGCTTTTAAGACCCAGTTTAGTTTTTGAAACGGTGCCAAGACTGCCGTGAAATACGAGGCTAATCTGGCCACCTTAACGTTGACCCCCAGTTAGTGCACAAGAAGTGTGCAATTGTCACCCAGTGGAGTGTGCGAGGGTCGCCTTGAAGCGGTGTGATCACCACCCCGGGCTCAGCGATCGCCGTATCGGGGACTTATCTCCTGGGTTCAGTGCTCCCAGCGCAGGCTGACACCCAGGCCATTGTCTTCTTGATGGCTTAAAGTGTCAATGCTGCGTGGTGGCGTAAAGGTTGTCCTTAATTGAGCCCGAAGTCGACTTCGAGAAGTCTTTGTATCAAGAATTCGGTACCAAAGCTTCGTGCAGCCAGCTTCGTGAAGTATAGATTTCACCAAGTCGACTTCGCCCAATCAAATTGAGGCTTAAACTATATAACATGCGTTTTCCTTGGAGAAAGACCACGTCTCGATTTGGACACGTCACAAATTAATACCGAAAATGTACAGCTTGGCTGCTTCCAGTGAAGCGTGTGGATTGTATTTCTTCTGAAATTTATCTTAATTGGTACCAGTGTCAGTTGCGAAAATAATTCATCAAAAAATGAAGCCCAGAAAGCAGCTAGGCAGTTGACTTTTGATGTGTGCCCCATTTGAGGGATGTTTTTATCCGATGTACATGTCTGGGCAGATCTTACGACAGGGATCAGAATATTCTTGTACAGGAATAACAGTGCCTTTAAATCAAGTGTCGACTCGGCGCGACAGTCTCCCGTTGACTGGCTCACGTTACCGCCAACTCGAAGCGCCCTGAATGATATGGCGCTGTATTTGATCTACCTGTCTTTTTATCGTGTATCGATATCTTGTTGTGTTGATCTTGCAGCTTTATCTTGTCCGCCGTGTTGTATGCGAATTATCTTTTGTTTGAAAGGTGCTTGCTTTTTGTGTTGTGTCTATTTGACGATCGCCAGAAAGACGTTTTGTTAGATGACTTAGGTTTCAAAGGTGTTATGATATTAACACATCGCGCTATGCACTGTTTGTTGAAAATCTTATGTTTTCCGATCGAAACACTTATGATCGTATTTCGGGAAAAGAGGATTACAGTACTAGTGTAGACTTGCAAATAGGCCTAACCCAGTTTACACCCGGTGTTAATGCCAAGGACTCTGAAGTCAGTTGTAAGTGTACACCTGGACGTACGGCGTTCGCAGTTAAAGCAAAGAAACTGCAGAGAGAGCACGGAGATGCAAACCCATATTTAAAATGCCTCGTAGTATGTTATTTCAATAATTCAGTGATTGTAGTATTGCTTATAACAGACATACATGTGTGTTTGTCACTGGAAAGTTTGCCATAAACTTTGTCAAAGAACTGCAGGGAAAGGGAAAAGTGGGCACTGCATATAGAGTTAGCGAATCCTTGCAAGACAACTGAGATCGCTACAAGTAAGATAGAAACCTCCTCGTGACAAAACAGCCAACCTCACGATGCGTCATTTCTTGTCGTTGCAGATTCCAACTGTTCCACCATGGACAGTGAGCCCCGTTACCTGCACCACACCGCCGACCAGTCCGGAGGCAGCTCTCCCGGACACACCTCCAGAGGGGCTCACAGAACCTCCTCATCCTCCTCCTCGTCTTCACTCCCTTTAGTGGTAGAGGCCAGTCGTCCTCACCCCAAGCTTCGACACAAGCACTGGGAGAGACAGTTCATAGCCAAGCACCATTTGGCTCATGATGGCAGGGATGGTCATAGTGGAACGGAAGGCAGGGAGAACCACGCGCAACGCTTTCCTTCATAGCATTCTACTCTACTCCACCCTTTGTTTCCTTGTGTTCATTTCAAGCCTGATATTAATTGGGCAAAGTAAAGTTCGAGACTGTTAAGTCTTGACGATTTCAGCTTCGGACTCAATTAAGGCAGGCCTTTACTTTGTTCTACTTTGTTCTATCTGATTGGGTCTGGATATCCAGACGTCGCAAGACTCAGAATGGTGGCGATGGTCACTAACAATGAAGCACGAAGCAAACCATGCCCGGCAAACCAAACTCAAAAGCATTCTTCAGCCGTGTTCATCTTCCGCCATTACTGCACTGTCTTCAGTTCAGCCATCCTGTACCTCCTCATGACCAGACATGAACTTGACAAAAGCCGAGATGTTTGGAACTTGAGCACCTTGCTTCATGGGACGACTGTTGCAAGAATCTGCTATGCTCTCCAAGAACAAGCTACAAGAACTGAGCTAACAGTCCGTGGGTGTTCAAATGACAGCCTTCCTAGTCATAACGCTGCGTCGTTAACAATTGTATGGACAGAAACAACTTTGACGAGAGAGACCTTCAACTGCACAGCATTGTTTAGGTCAGATGTTGTAGTAATCGTTGTGTATGCATGTAGCAAGAGGCATATAGGGCATATATATGCGGGATCGTTTCTTACAGAGCAGTACAACACTACCCAGCCCAAAACCTCGGAAGAGAAGGCATTGCGGACTCCTCTGCTACTGTACATAGTTTTCTGCTAAAACTTGTACCTACATTTAACAATACCGAAGAAAGAGACCAAAGTAACATTCTTCAACATTTACAGTGTGTGCCTTTAGGCTAATCACCTTAACCTTACAGTTACACTGTTCAAGGTGTGTGCCTCAGTTTAGGCTAATAATCTTTGCCTTACACTCTTCATGTGTTGCCATTACAGTGGTGTATCAATGTAGGCTTTAACCACTCATGCCCAAAACGGTAGCGTTGTCGCCATTTTTCCTTGCACTGAAATAAATATTGAACTCCTATAAATGCACTATCGGCTTACAGTGTTAAAATCGGTATAAAACAGGGCTGTGAAGAATACCTGTGTGTGTAAAGTGCTCAAAACTGACTCAGAAAGGGAAGCCGGACTTGCCGAACACGTATTTCTACAAGCCCCATTGACAGTGACTTAATGTGGTGGCACAACAACTCCCACACTTTTCAAAGGAGCTGAGACGAGAGCGAGTGAAGTTACAGTGATGGAGTGTGGCAAGGTACGCCAGTGACAAGGGACACGACTCTTCTCTCTACTGCAGTTCGTTGTGCTTAATCCCCCGAATCCACACTGACAGGTGAGAGATGGTGTGGAAATGGGGCGTGGAATGCTCTGCACTTTTCCCTAGACCTATCATCTCGGTCCAGACGGGTCATCCTATGACCCCCATTGTGTCAAAACTAAGAGAAAACACATAAGACTGCAACACATTGGTGTTTATGCAATTCAGTAAGACTTTGAAGTCGGTGATACTCTGCGTGTGTAACTGAGACTTCAGACATGACGCCTATCATCGACTTGTTCCAGCTTTTGTGTGCCACTCTTAAAGGGAATGTAACTGTCGGTCAGTTTCAGACTCTAAAGATGCACCAGTGTGTGCAATTCAGACTTTTGTTGTTCAACCCTGTTGGTGCAATGATGTGGGGCTGTGCTGACGTCATTTGGTTTTGGAAGGGGGAAAGGGGATAGAGAGGTGCTGTGTAACTGATTTCAAACAGTAACTGCCTTCAGTGCATTTGCAGCCAGTGTTTTACGACTTCTTTCTTTGTATTTTGACCAAAATGAATTCTTCAATAGCTAATATTTATGGTAGATAGTACTTCTTGGAAGCAGTTTTGAGACCGGGTGCACACAGTGAAAAATGTCGTCTTCTGATGGGAATGGTGAAAAAAAATGACAAAATGGGCAGCTACTATTGTTTTCCTACTGTTTAAAGTCAGCTACTATTGTTTTCCTACTGTTTAAAGTCAGCTAGAGCGCACAATTGATTGATTTACATCCTCCATGCAACTGTTGAATTTAAAGTCATCAAGTCCCTGCACTCATCAATCGAGTTCGTAAAACATTCAGCGATGTTTTCTGCCTCTCGGTGTCTGACGGTTCATGCACACAAACACGCACACGCGTATAATATATATATATATATATATATACGCACACACACACACACAGGTACATCAGTGTGGTTTTGTTTTATTTTTGTCACAGCCACCACCCCCCCCCCCCCCCCCCCGCCCCCAACCCCCTTCCAAGCACGTGAACATTTACTGGTACGAAGCATTTTCATTATGTTTTATCTTAATACTATAAGTGGTGCCATTTTTTCGTTGTACAGTACCTGTATAACGTCAGTGTCCTTCCCATGCACTGACAGTCCCGTTGTTCGATGGAGGATGGGTGCCATTTTGTAAAATAATTGTCCTAAGCTTAAAGTATTCCTTAATTATATAATGATTACCATGCCGCCGTTTTTTGTACGCAAATCCTGATGAGTATTTGTCATCGGTCTCGTGGTTGTCATTGGTTATGAGCTCAAGTAAACTTGCCAAAATTCACCACATCATTTAGTATGTAATTATGCATATATATTTCATTGATGTCATATGATCCTAATGAACGCTCTTTCTCGCTTGAAATCAGTTTCTAATACAACTTATGCCTGTAACCTACAAGAGAAAGTAATGGACTGTAATTTTACCGTTAATTCTTGATTCCACATTGAATCGGGCAATGTTTGCCATTCTAACCTCTGTAGATTCCCGTCGAGAGGTGTAATTTTGGTCAAGCAATTTAAGTTTCCCTCCATTTTCATGTTATTTATAACAAGGTAACACAAACAGGCTGCTTCAAAATCGTTTGTTTTTGCGACCTTGGCATAGTTATGAATAAAAGGTGGGAAATCAAAATCTGCGAAAGTTTCATATTGTTATGCATTTTGTATTAATTAATGTATTATCACGCATACTGTAAATAAAAAAATGTCATTTCTGTGTGCTTTGACGAAACGAAAAACATACTAGATATGAACTATTCTCGCAGACTCACTTATCATTCCAGGCTTTGGAAGCGTGGTTGATGCTATCCAAGCCATATATATATGTTGGCCTAGTCTTTTAGTAGGTTAGTAAAAACCCGTTGCTAAATGGCGACAGAGAGAAAAAAAAAAGGCCAGGCCTGCAAAGGCAACAGAACCTACATGTGTTCATAGATGTTGAAATGTCATTCCCCGTAAATGTGTCACCCCATCCCCACCCACCCTCCACCCCATCAGTCGAGTCTATGTCGGTCTTTTTCCCTGTCCCTCTCTCATTCATTGCGATAATTGATGTTGTTGCAACGGTTTAACTAAAAGTCACCATCATTATCCCAAATGGCTTTGGTTCGCTTGCACAATCGCACATGCGCAGGCCTGAACAAAATCTAGTGACATCAATTTTGTGCTAACCACAACGAATAACAAGTCGCGTAATGCGAAATTACTACATTTAGTCAAGCTGTCGAACTCACGGAATGAAACTGAACGCACTGTATTTTTTTTACCAAGACAGTACAGCTTCGTCAATCCCCGCGTGAAGGAAATCGCTCACCTCCCACGTGCAAAACGTAGTGATATTGAGACGCCAGATTAGCGCGGTAGCGTATTGTGCTAAGCAGGAAAGCGCGCTTTTCTGTATTCTTGTTAACTTTCTGAGCTTGTTTTGAATACAACCTATCATATCTATATGTTTTTGGAATCAGGAAATGATAAAAAATAAGATGAAATCATTTTTGGATCGATTTCTTATATTTTAATCGTAAGACTAATTAATCTATTTTCGTTAATTGTGATCACATTTTAAGAGTAAACATGACATATGTATATATTTTTAGATTTAGAATGTGATGAAGAATACGATGCAATCAATTTTAAATCTGTTGGCGAAAAATCCATTTTAATGACAACTTTAATGAGCAAACTCATTAATTAAATTGTAAGCCTCCAAGCTGAAATGCAATACCAAAGTCCGGGCTACGTCGAAGATTACTTGACCAAAATGTCAACCAATTTGGTTGAAAAATGAGAGCGTGACAGTGCCGCCTCAACTCTCACGAAAAGCCGGATATGACGTCATCAAAGACATTTATAAAAAAAAAATGAAAAAAAGTCTGGAGATACCATACTCAGGATCTCTCATGTCAAGTTTCATGAAGATCGGTCCAGTAGTTTTCTCTGAATCGCTCCACACACACACACACACACACACACACACACACACACACACACACCACGACCCTCGTCTCGATTCCCCCCTCTACGTTAAAACATCTATTAGTCAAAACTTGACTAAATGTAAAAAGCAGACTAACCACCACTGTGTCTGTGTAACAACAGATTCGATTCTAAATGATCATGTATTTTGTGTATTTTCAAGCGTCCGTTTGTTGATTGAAATGTCTGATATTGGCGGCGAACAGATTTGTCTTTGCATGACTGATTTATCCATACTATATAATTATTTTGAGTTAGCTTTTTTATGGGGGTACTTTGCGTGTTAGCGTTAAACGCGACAGCAAGCATGCGTGACCAAAGCTAACGACTCGGAGAGAGAGAGAGAGAGAGAGAGAGAGAGAGAGAGAGAGAGAGAGAGAGAGGGGGGGGGAGAGGAAGAGAGCACTACTCTTGTGTGTGTGCGTGGCCCTTTGTGTTGTCGGTGTTAAAATATAAAACATGAAAAATCAAATCTTCCAAACAGCAGCATAATTGTAAAGATGTGTATTCTCTTGTGCGAGGGAGGGGTTGGGTGGGGAGCGGTTGGCACTTAGCGGAGAATAACATCATTTTGCAACAGTGCAAATTTCGCAGCTAAGTGCGCGAGTTTCGGTGCCTGCTCCTGGGATGTTTGTTAAGGGGGTGGGGGGGGGGGGAGTGCACACATGTGTGTCTGTGCATGCAAGTGTGTGTGAGGTGCTACTGGAAAAAAAATCGACGCACCGGTATGACATGTCTGCTTGGTCATAATTTGTCCACCGTTCTGCACTTAGTCTATGCAAAACATGTCGCATGTTTGTAATTTTTGGAGCAAATGCCTTATTTATGTTCAGTTACACGTGATTTGTTTGGACAATGTTTTGATTGATCATGCAGGATGATTCAAGTGTCCTTGTTCGCCTTGCAGATAGCATTAATGAAATGAGGCTATTCGCCAAAGACCAAAGAAACAAAGGGACGTAAGCGTTATAAATTTAGACCGCTTACGTCCCTTTGTTATATGGATCTCGTCGAACAGATAAGTTGGCAACTAGAAGTTTTCTGGAAATTTGGCAGCTAGCATATTTTGTTAGAATTTACTGAAGGACATGGGTGAATATCTGGGAACAACTGTTTTGAAAAAGTGGTTAAAAAAACAAACGGAAAATGAAAACACTTATGAAAATGCAAGTGAATTTATTTTTTTCATGTCACGGTATGATTCTCTATTCCTGCACAATTGCGTTAAAGTAAGGTATTGTTGTTCTTTTTGAAGGAAAAGTTGTTTTTTAAGACGACGTCATCTACAGTGTCAGACTGTAAATTCATGTCAATGTGATGGTGTTGTTTGACTGACTTGTCTTTTGTATTTTCGCACGGACTTGTTTAGTTCTAGTCATTTTGTTTGGTTCCGAGGCACGGTAATGTATTGAATGTGTGTTGATGTGTCAATAAACAAGTTCAGCAATACTTGATGCGTTTGAATCTCTGCTTCTCTCAATCGTCATCTATCCCTTTGTGTGTGTGTGTGTGTGTGTGTGTGTGTGTGTGTGTGTGTGTGTGTGTGTGTGTGTGACGGTGTGTCACGGTGTGCGTGAGAGAGAGAAATAAATCAGCATGCAAATCAGTGGTTTAATAAAAAAAATATACTTATTTTCCATTTCGGGGTCGCGCGGTTACATGCCACGGTCTTACACACAAAAAAACACAGACATACACACACACACAAAACACAAACCGACACATGATTTGTTCAGTCTCCAAAAATTGTACTCAGTGTTAACATACAAACTGTATCTTCCGGCGGGTGCAATGGCCCAATGCCGGATAGACAGAGAAGCCGGCCTCTTACTGAAGCGGATGGTTGAGTGTTCAAATCCCAGTCGCGCCTGGTGGTGGACATTTTTCCGACCTCCCAGGTCAACTGATGTGCAGACCGGCAAGATCCTCCTTCGCCGTGTGTACACGCAAACACAAGACTGAGTAGGCACGGACAAGTCAGTCTGTCAGAGTTAGGTGGGTCATAGTCGGAAACTGACACCAAAATACCGTGCAAAGCACTGCGGCATGCATCATCTGAACACACAAACTCACACACACACACACACAATCCACGGAGGTTTGAAGGTGGTCGTCTACATTTTTGCTTTTTTTCAATAATCTTATGGTTAGATTTCGCTAAAAAGTTATGTCAGATGATGAATGAACCATGGGGGGAAAAGTTATGGAAAAAAAATATATGGAAAAAAAAGATTTTATTTTTGGGTAGCGTGACTCACGCTTTCAATATTTTGTTTTCTGTTTGCTGAGAACATGTGCTTTGCTTAAAAATACTGACCAATCAAATTCATGTCACTATGCTTATAGCCACGCCCAAACAAGTGCAGCAACAGTTTGACACTGGAGCGCTGTCCACGCTTTTTTTTTTAAACGTACGAAATGCACGGGATTTGAGAGGAGTTTTGCGCTTGGCATTTTCCAAATAAGGATATCCTACCACAGTCAAACACGCTTAAGCCGAACTCGCCCGGGGAATGAAAAATCGTTTCGCTTATCCGAGTTTGTGCATATCCGAGTTCGGATAAGCCAAACCTTTCACGAGAAATTATCCTGCAGTTCGGCTTAAGCGAGTTTTTTTCAGGATAAGTTGTAAAATCACTTCGAATGTCTCTCTCTCTCTCTCTCTCTCTCTCTCTCTCTCTCTCTCTCTCTCTCTCTCTCTCTCTCTCTCTCTCTCTCTCTCTCTCTCTCTCTGCGTGGTGTGTGTGTGTGTGTGTGTGTGTGTGTGTGTGTGTGTGTGTGTGTGTGTGTGTGTTTAAATGAATAAGCTCAAAACAGTGACAAGTTATAAGAAGTGCTTTCTACAGTGGGGCTTTATTAATACCTCAAAGCCAACTGTAAAAATAAATGGTGAAACAGTGACACATCTCAGAAACAAAACCAAAGATTCCACAAGTAACTACGCTTTTGTTAAAAGGATTTCAAGTAAATCATAATAAATGTAATGTTTAATGAAACCCTCTCCATTTAAAGAAAGAACTTGAAGAAACACAATTAGACAATTTATCTCTGTGGTCATAAATCAAGATCAAATCTCCGTAAACATAGAGAATACTACATGGCTTGCTGTGTCGTACCAGATTTGCACGAGTTTGTTTTTTTAATATTGAACTGCGAGCGAAAGCGAGCTGTTCACTATTTGAAAAAGCAACGAGTGTAAATCTGGTACGACACAGCAAGCCATGTAGTATTCTGTTTATCCTACATACTGTACTTACGTGTATTTTACTCAAAACGTCCTGTAGTCGAGGCAGCCAAATTGAAGACGCTTGTTTTGGAACCTCGATCTTTTCTAAAGCATCGTGCAATTCATTACGTCAAAGCGAAGAAACGTCACCCTGGAAAGTGTGGCGTGGCGTGTTGGTTCTAAAGAATTCATCGAGGGAAATTAGAGCGCATTTTTCTTCTTCTATAATGACGTTTGTCTTGGTGACTTTGGCATCGTAAGCTGGGGAAAAAACAGGTCCCTGCCAGACTTACTTGACACATAGACTGCTTGACATAACCTCATTTACATGATATACACACGTGTGATTTGAACGATTAATATATCATGAGTGTCTCTCTCACGTATGTAGGATAAATAGATTGTTGGCAAATGTTTTGTTTTGCTGCATGTTTATTGTGGTTTGATCTTCACCACTCGCTCAAAATGAGCACATACATTCCTCAGGTAGATTTGCTCTTCACACAGATCTGCTCCTTCTACACGTCATCAGTTTCCCTGCATAGGCCTACTCAAAAACAGGTGACGTGTTCGTTTCCGTAGGATAATTATAGCCGTGACGAAATATGTTTATGTTCCTGACGTGTTTTTCAAGCAACAACAACAACAACAGTCTCTCCGACAGTGTTTAGAGTTTGGCTTATCTGTCAAAATCACGTTTGAGATATCCGTATTTGAGTTAGCTATTTTTTGACAGAGTTTGGCTTATCCGAATTAGAAATAGTCTTACAAAGAGGGGGGTCTGGCGGGGAATTGGTTTTGGTTTCTGATATCCGAGTTTTTTGCTTAAGCGTGTTTCGTTTAGGCGCCGAGTGCGGCTGTATGAGTACTACGCTGGAATACTACAATGAATTTCAAGTTCAAACGGCTACACTGGCTTCGTCTTTCCTGATCGAAAGGGGGTGTATTGTTGATAATTGTAGGTTACACACTCCGAGTTCTGAATATCGTGCATATTTTCCCTAGGGTCGATTTTCAGGTATTACCGAGCCTCGTGTGTAAGCTTTTTATCCCATTACTCCGACGTTTTCATTAAAAAACCTAACTTTTTGACACAAACTTTGCGAGTGCCTGTTTACTGCTCATCAAACCTTCTGCCACCGAAAATCGTGTCATGATATTCATGTGCGAAACGAGTCCCCTTTTGTCTTTTTGTTTCCAGGATTTGAATGCATTTGATACTGTGCAGTTACCGGCTGGTTTCAGTCGGTTACCCGAGCTGGCATTCGTCACAACTGCGGAAGACCGCATTCTGATAATCTTCGCTTCACAGCTAGCGGACGGGAGAGAATGATACCCGAAGGGAAGTAACTCATTTTGGACCTGAGTTCAGCGGGATTCGAAAGATCGCGTGTGTGATTTTACAAGCGATGAAGATGATTGCTGAGTGTGTGCCTTTTCGATCCTTTGTGATTCAGTGTTCAAATTTGGATTACCTACTTCTTCTTTAATCGTCACTTACTGATTTAGGTGAGCCTAACTAGTAACTTTGATGTCTGTCGTTGTCTTAGGCCACTAGGTATCTGTCTGGGGAAAACGGCGCACCACTGTCGAGTTGTTTTTATGCGGCAACGCATGTAGCCTAGTGGTCTCCGTATGTCCAAGATCCGACCTACTTCGCCACCTTTTATTCTAACAGTATCACCAACTTTGAAAATGGCAATTTCCATGCTGGTCAACTTGAGCCGAAGAGATACTACATGTATAGCAAACGACAGATCCTGCAGCAGAGGGTGCGTATCGCTAGCGCTAGCGAGACGCACCGGCAGCAGACGATAGATCTGTAGCAGACGACTGATGAGACAGCCTTGTTTTGTTGAACCATATTTAGCAATCAATGCTCTAAAAGCGATAACAAATGAACAAAACTATAAGCATACTGTTTTAGTGTAAGTTTTATTTTGTCGCTCAAGATTTTGAATCAGGATGCTCTTGGGATTGATCTAAGCGGTTGCCCATGAAGCGTACCTCGTTACGACAACTTTACTAGAGTTGTGCGCCTTGAATCACTGTGTGTCTCTGTCGCTCTCTCTCGTGCTCTCTGTCTCTCTCTCAGTCTGACCCACAGAGATATAGAATAGAGCCACCAAGCGCCGCAACACGTGCAGTAACCGAGACCCGCGCGCCGGCCATCGCGGTGTGCCCATTCTTTCGCTGGCACACCCTGTTTCGCTCTGTCCGGTCTTTGTTTTTTGAGAGCTACAATCTCAATACCACCTTGTTTAAACCTTATAATCATGTTAATAAAAAAAGCAAAGTTGTAGAATAATGATGCGTGTGTCTGTATGCTGCTTAATTTTGCTTTTTTAAATTTTATTATTATTGAAAATACTAACCTGTTGATTTTGTAGTAAGACATCTCTCTCTCTCTCTCTCTCTCTCTCTCTCTCTCTCTCTTTTTTATTCTCTCTTTTTCTCTTCCCCTCTCTCTCCCTCACCCTCTCTTTCTCTCTCTCCCTCTCTCTTTCTCTCCCTCTCTCTCTCCTCTTTCTCTCCCTCTCTCTCTCCTCTCTCTCTCTCTCTCTCTTTCACCCTCTCTCTCTCTTCCCCTCTCTCTCTCTCTCTCTCTCTCTCTCTCTCTCTCTCTCTTCTCTCTCTCTCTCTCTCTTCTCTCTCTCAGTCGGTTTTCAGTGGGACCATTTTGCCTGCACTGCTTTTTCTTTAGTTTTACTTTCAATTATATTGTATATTTATTGTATGGAGGACAATCGACTTCAACAATTCAGATTCGTTTGAAATACTCATGTTTTAATGATGAGATTGATGTATCGTTCATAAATAAGTTCACTCATGTGTTTGTACTTAATCATGTATTAAAGATTTTGGCTGAAAGATGTCAGGTTTGTTTGACTGATACAGACACTGACATGTTTCACAGATTTTAATAAGCTTGCTGTACATTCTTCTTTTGAGTACTCTTCTGTGTATAATGCTCGGATTTAAAGAATTTAGCTTTGACATGATTTCAGCCGACTTGTTTGGTTCGAAAACAAATGTATCATTTATCAAATTGCTGTTTCTTTTACAATGGAAACCCCCTTTTAAAGACACCCCCACCCTCAAATGGCTGTATCGTTTTTGTGTCACTCGTGTATACTGACTTAAATTGACAAATTTAGCTTTGATCAGTTTCACTATTGCATTTCTTATTACGGCAAAGATTTGTTTCATTTACAGAGAGAGAGAGAGAGAGAGAGAGAGAGAGAGAGAGAGAGAGAGACAGAGACAGAGAGACAGACAGACAGACAGAGAGAGAGAGACATAGAGAGACAGAGAGGTGGAGAAGGGTGGGGGCGAAAGAGAGAGAGAGAGAGAGACAGAGAGAGAGAGAGAGAGAGAGGAAGAGAGAGAGAGAGAGACAATGACAATGACAATTCTTTATTTAACGAGGGTAGTAGATTAAGCAGTAGTCTGCTTTTGTACATCCAGCCCTCGCCCTAAAGATCAATCAATCAATCAATCAATATGAGGCTTATATCGCGCGTATTCCGTGGGTACAGTTCTAAGCGCAGGGATTGATTTTTTTATTTTTTTATTTTTTTATTTTTATTTTATGCAATTTATATCGCGCACATTTTCAAGGCGCAGGGATTTATTTATGCCGTGTGAGATGGACTTTTTTTTACACAATACATCACGCATTCACATCGGCCAGCAGATCGCAGCCATTTCGGCGCATATCCTACTTTTCACGGCCTATTATTCCAAGTCACACGGGTATTTTGGTGGACATTTTTTATCTATGCCTATACAATTTTGCCAGGAAAGACCCTTTCCTAGACCCTTTTGTCAATCGTGGGATCTTTAACGTGCACACCCCAATGTAGTGTACACGAAGGGACCTCGGTTTTTCTCATCCGAAAGATGAATAAAGAGAGACTAACTACAAAAAATGAAATAAAAATACAAGATAAAAAAAAATAGAAAATAGAAAAACTAAAATTCTACATTTTAACAGATAACTAAAGTGAAAACACATTATACATATATGTACACAAAATGCATTGCATTGAGGTCAATTGCGAGTTAATTGATGTGAATTAAGTGGTATAGTGCAGCTTGCACTTTTTCAACATCATGCGAGAGAGAGAGAGAGAGAGAGAGAGAGAGAGAGAGAGAGAGAGAGAGAGAGAGAGAGAGAGAGAGAGAGAGAGAGAGAGAGAGAGACATCATGCGAGAGAGAGAGACATCATGCGAGAGAGAGAGAGAGAGAGAGAGAGAGAGAGAGAGAGAGAGAGAGAGAGAGAGAGAGAGAGAGAGAGAGAGGTTTATGAATAACATCTACAAATTTGTTTAACTTTGTCATCTTGATGTTTGCTTCGTCTGATTGGCTTCTCTTGTGACACTAACTGGTTTTGCATCATTTTTTTAATTGTTATAAAATTAATGTTCTTGGTTTCGTATAACCTTTTTGTCTCAATCTGTCTGACAGTCTCTGTCTCAGGTGTGTGTGTGTGTGTGTGTGTGTGTGTGTGTGTGTGTGTGTGTGTGTGTGTGTGTGTGTGTGTGTGTGTGTGTGTTCGTTCGTTCGTGTGTGTGACTGTGCGCCCGTTTTTTTCTCTCTTTCGATCAGTGTAACGTATTTAGTATGCGGTAAGAAATACCATTCTCCCCCTTCCATCCACCAGGTACCGCCACTAGCAGATCATATTATTTTCGGAATAGTTTCTTCATTACTCAATAACATTATGCCAGCTGATTCTAATCAACCGACGGAGATAAGAAGCCCAGTGTGCCACATTCCCACTGAAATGTACACTGGTCAGGCTGTGGGATGGGCACAGCGAAATGGCGGCCCGGTAGCTGCAATCGTTTCCCCTGCCAGCACAGCGCTTGGTGGCTCTATTCTATATCTCTGTGGTCTGACCACGTCGGACAACTCATAATCTTCACTCAGCTCTATTCACCCAAACAGATTATGTGCATTCTTTGTTGTTTTCTTTATTTCTTCAATGATAATGTTTGTAGATCGTTAGCCAAACGTCAGTTCGACTTTTATACTGCAGAATATCTCAATCGTTTTGCTGAAAAAAAAGTAGTCCCGAGTTAACGATAAATATGCAGATGACCTCTATAAATTATTCAGTTGTACTCTGAGACCAAAGACAAAGACCAATGACAGGTGAGATCGAGACTCGGTTGTGATGGATAATTCATATGGTTGTGATGGATAATCCAAAATAATCCCCTCCTCAGCTAACAGAGACAAAGAGGCAGGTCATGGGATAATTGTAGATAATAGACTGCATTTTAATGGTCAAATGGCGATTTCGGTATAAAAATGTAGACAAGGACCTTTAAGGAGCGGCGTGAAGGCAAACAGAAAGACAACCAGACATACAGACGGACACTGAGACAGACATAAACACACATACACACGCACACATGCAAGCACGCCGGCCCGGCCATGGCATGGGGATACACTGACACAATTGACATGCACGCACACATGCCGCACACACGCGTTCACACACATGCGTTCACACCGTCACACACACACACACACCGATACTAGTACACACACACACACACCGTGGGACACACACACACACACAAACACACTCACATACATACACACACCCGGGCAGACACTACACACACACACACACACACACACACACCGGCACACACACACACACACACACACACACACACACACACAGACTCGTGCAATAAACACGAGCCAAAGTGTACGTTGGAGTTTCAGCCGAAGAACAACACGACGACTAGGCCTACTCGGAACTTGGAACCGGCTGACACGGTAACACCAAGACAGGACTTGATCGACTGAAGCTGAACAAGTGCAGAGACTCGGTGTTTCCCTGCCGCTTGGCACTAAAGACTATCATTTCAAGACAAAGCCAACAATTCGTTTATTTTGAAACCAAGAAAACGGCTGCCCTTGTTATTTCCTTCTTTTTAAAGGCACAGTAAGCCTCCCGTAAACCATCACAGAGCTCCCCGAGCGTCTACATATAGTACAAGCATACTTCCATTTGAACGCTCACCGAACGGGAACATCCTGGCTGCTTTCTGTCGAGCGTGAGAAATGTTCAAAGAATTTATTTTCGTGGACTTGGCCTCAACAGCAATGGCGCCTCGTTTTGGTGCTGGACGGCTGTTATGAATACCGGAATTCACGCCCGGACAGTAATCCTCCCCTAAACCATCACAGATACTGTCAGGCTTTTACACACAGTACAAACACCCTTCCATTTGAACGCTCACCAAACGGGAACATCCTAGGTGCCCTACGTAAAGAGCGAGCAATTTTTAAAGAATTAATTTTGCAGATTGTCTCGAACACTTTTTGGACCCATCCTGAACTCAGGTCAAACATGAGTTACTTCCCTTCGGGTCTCATTCTATCGATGTAAACTGGCGATAGCCGTGAATCGATGATTATCAAAATGTTTTTGAACCGTGGTGCGTTTTTGCGCTAGACCTAACTTTTAAAATCTAAATAATAAATTGACAGCTTGTTACACAAACATTCTTTAATCATAAAAGAATTCTTTTTTCATCAAGACAAGATCAGTACAATTCGAAGTTGTGAAAGTTTGAAAAAAGAAAAGCCCGGAAGCAGGGTCACGCAAGGGTCGTAGCAGACGACGCCGGTTTATCAGTGCATATCGCCGTTCCTCTCAACAGTCAAAAGCCATCGCTAGAGTTCTTGTGAACCACAGCCGTTTGTTTCGTGCATAAAAACGTGCTATTGTAAATAGTCGCATTCAAATAACTAACTGACGACGACATTGTGAAAAAGGGAAACTGGATCACACGGCTCAGGGGTAAGATAAACCACGCAAAAATAAATTCTTTGAAAATTGTTCGCTCTTTACGGAGGGCACCTAGGATGTTCTCAATCGGTGAGTGTTTTTAAATGAAAGGGTGTTTGTACTGTGTGTAAAAGCCTGACCGTATCTGTGATGGTTTACGGGAGGCTTACTGTGCCTTTAAAATGGGGAGCTTCCCTTCAAATCGCAGTATCACTCGACACCTGTCTGGGTCGCACCGATTTTTTGTCAACGACACGGGCCAAGGGAGAGAACACTGTTGAGTTGATCGAGATCATGACTTCTCTCCCCTTTTCACCTGCGTTTAGGGTAGGGTTGCAAAACTGGAACTGGCCATCAGTGAAAATAAAAATCGTGTTAGCCGGTTTCAAAATAATTTAGGTTGAATTTTTTCTTGCTCTCATGAGATTGGTATGTTTATAACTACTTTGGCAAAGTGGTCTTTCACCATCTGTACACAAAGAAGAGTAAAACGTGTGTGTGCAGGGGCGGATCACATCATTTTTAAGGTGTTTTTTTCCCAAATTTCTTTTAGGGATAATTCGACGACGCAAAGCGTTTAGTTGAGGACGCGAAGCGTTCAAAACCTCCTAGGGGAGTACGGGGGCATGCTCCCCCGGAAAATGTTAATAAAAACAAGGAAAATGGAGCAATCTGGTGCAATCTGAGCCAAGAAACTGCTAATACGTACACCTTCCAAAAAGTAAATTAAAAAAAACAAATTTGGATCAAAATAACGGCAATTGACCGATCTGGATACCTGAGCCAACAAATTACCAAACTACTTTCCAAAACCGTCACATAGAAGACAAAAGCCGGTTCCACGGGGGGTCCGGGGGCATGCCCCCCGGGAAAATGTTGAAAAAATCAAGAAAAATGGAGCAATCTGGTGCAATCTGAGCATCAGTTCTTCATTTTCAAATTTATTTATTTCTCTTTTTTTTAGGCTGGGGGGGGGGGGGGGGTCCGGAAACCCCCCTGGATCCGCCCCTGGTGTGTGTGTGACTGACAGTGTGTGTGTGTGTGTGCGTGTTTGTGTGTGTGCACGGCGTGATTGCTTGTGCATGTGTATAAAAATGTGCGTGCATGCTTGGATGTGTGTGTGTGTGTGTGTGTGTGTGTGTGTGTGTGTGTGTGTGTGTGTGTGCCGAGTGTGAGTGTGTGTGAGTGTGAGTGTATGTGTGTGTGTGTGAGTGAGTGTGAGTGAGTGTGAGTAAGTGTGTGTGTGTGTGTGAGTGTGTGTGTGTGTGTGTGAGTGTGTGTGAGTGTGTGTGAGTGTGTGTGAGTGTGTGTGAGTGTGTGTGAGTGTGAGTGTGAGTGTGAGTGAAAGTGTGAGTGTGTGTGTGTGCGCGCGCGTTCATCCACAGTTGAGTGATCCCCAACGTAAACTTTTCCTCTTCCCTGAAACATTCCAGCCAGCATAAATATTCAAGCACCTGTTCACGCAGATACTGTATACAGAATGGAATGATTTATTTTGATACATTTTTCTCGAGTTACACATTTAACGCAACGGACAACAGGATCAGAATAGAAGTAGTACTTTATGGCAAATGGCCTGCTGCTGAAAATACACAGATCAAGCAGATTCAAGTTGTTTAAAATTATGGCACACACTAGACACTAATCTTATATCTAACCAGCCGCTTCAGTGTTCGCTGAGAAGATCTGAAACTTTAGGCTACTTTTAATAATAATGATAATAATAATTATAATAATAAGGGTATTTAAATAGCGTAAATCATAACATAGTTCTAAGCGCCTTAACAAAATAATCATTAACAAAATATACTAAGTAATGTACATGATGAAAATTTGACAAAAAATAAATTCATCACTATTACAACAACAAAAATCACTACTTAAAAAAACTAAAACAAACTCTGCCAGCTTACAGGGGACGTCACAAGCCAAAAGGACAACACACGCAAACAAACCCTAGTGTTATAGACGAACTCCGCAATGAACTGTCGGGTTTGTATTGGTTGTGAAAGAGTGATTTCCCTTGCTTTATTTGATGTAAGCTTTTCACGCTTTTCACGCAATGTGTTTCAATGATGAAGTTTAGAACATTAAACAACAATTTGCCTGTACAGAAAGAACGTTATCTTAACATCAAATGTGTATCACAAGACATGGGTGATGAATTCCATTATTTATTTGTCTGTGATTTTTTTCAAAGAAGAAAGAGCCGAGTTGTTACCACCTTACTATTGGAAAAAACCTAATGCACTTAAAGGCCAACATCCAAAAGAATTTTTCTCCTGGAGCGACCTAAACTTGAACCCGTCGCTATTCTTGCATGTCTGTTTACTTCGTGCTGCACGCAAAAATCGAGCGACTTCCTTGCCGCGTGGATTGACGAAGCTATTTTATTCTCGTGACTGAAAACACTGCAGTGCGTGCATTTGACGAGCCGCAGGGGCGGCGACTCATATGGTCTCGGCTCGAAAGCTGTCTGTGGAGGCTGCGTGCTATAATTAGCTGACCTGCTGCGCGAGCAGTCACTGCAGAGTTTTGAGATAACTTTGTAACACGTTTTATTTTATGCTCCTCAAGAATACAACTTTGGGCAACGTGCCACGTAAAACTACACGCAACAAGGATTCAGTAGGTACCAAACATGCCTTGGTCAGAAGTAGAATGTAAATGAATCTTTATAAAGAAGTAGGCTACTTCAAACGACAGCCACAGCCACGGTTGGGTTCACGGCATCAAACCGATGCGACTCTCCGTCATATCATACACGTAATCTATCAAATAGATGACTAATAAACATGTAAACTACATGTATACGTCTATCGTCGGACATAAGAAAGGAGAGCTTCCCCCGGGCCTGTGCATGTGTTGTTCGTTGTGCGTGTGTAAATGTACACAACAAACTGACGACAAAACTGAGACAGACCTCTTTCGCTTCAGTCTTGCAGAATTTAAAGACGAATACAGGTAAATCGTGCATTATACTAACTGTTTGGTAAAAGTATCAAACGTTTCTTTTTATAAATAAGTGGCAGGCTTACAGGAATACAAAGAGGCGCAAGTTGAAAGTAATGGATATATCTCTGGAAGATGCCATCAGTCCAAGTTGTCAAATGAAATCAAAGATGACAGAAACAGAAGTTTTCCATACAAATGTTGGTGTTTCAAAGGAAGTTGGCATTCTTTCAGATAATGATATAGACGAGGTGGCTGTTTGTTATGAAGTTTCAACAAGCCAACATTCAAATGATTTTACTTCATCTACAGATTTTTTAAATTCAGCACTTTATAACTGTCATTATGAACTTGGAATCAGAGAGAGACCGTCTTTCCATTGTCATTCATGCCATAGATTTTTGTTTCAGAATCAATGTTTCACATGGCGTTCACAAGAGAGCATGCGAAGTTTCCGACAGTCTTTAGGATTTGTAAAAAAGGCCGTGTGTTTGCTGTACATGCAAAAACTACCTGTCAAAAGGGAAAGTGCCTAACAGATTGCAACAACATTCCTATTTTAAGCTCAGCCACACGCCGACATGGAAGTTCAATGGTACTTTCAAACTTTTTCTTCTCTTCGTCGTATTTGATTTCTTTCTATTTCACAAGTCGAGTGCATATGATTTCGGCTCGTGTTCATCGTGAGATGGACTTAGTTTCTTGTATTCTGTGGGTTCGACAGATTAACTAAATGTTGTAGTTTCGCCTTACGCGACTTGTTCTCTCTCTGTTGGCAGCGTGTAATGCAGCTGGTTAGAAATTAGAGTATTATTTTGAAAAGTGTGTACCAAAAGTTTGTCATGAGCTGCTTTAGGTTTGGGGTGTGGGTTGGTTTGATATTTCCTCCTTGCAGATCAAATCTGTATTCATTTTTGATGTTGTGTCTTATTTTGTGAAAGGAAACATGCAGACTGACTGAACGCATATATATAATTATGTAACTCATAAACACATGGGTGTAGTTATGTTCAAGAACACACACACACACACTCACACACACACACACACACACACACACACACACACACACACACACACACACACACACACACACACACACACACACACACACACACACACACACACACAACTGTGTAGATGTATCGTACACCTGATATATTAAATTGAAGTTCACGAAGAAATCGTTTTATTTCTGTGTCATTCAACATCTATCAGACAAATTGAAACTGGTACAAATATTCAATAATGTTGCGATGTGGAAATGTATGGCATTCCGTTTGTCAAATAATTATTTGGATACTTTTTCATGTTTTTTTCACAAATGGACATGATATCGCAAAAGATAGACAACGGCAAGATCATTCAAGTATGTACATGCTTGTTGATGTCTACTTAGGCGATGCCGGCTCAGAACACTAGTTAGATCTTCCGAGATTAAAAAATGACGATGATCTGTAAACAAACCAGGACAAGGAAAGAAAGACAAAACGTATTTGAAAACAAATCATACTATACAGATTGACAAACTGAAACTTCGAACTCTGTTGATATTTCACGGGAGATGAGGTATGGTGCAAACGTATATAATTATAGGGCCTACTGACTACATTTTGTTACGTACTCATCAACAACAACAAAAACCGATATAACCAAAGGCACACACACACACACACACACACACACACACACACACACACACACACACACACACACACACACACACTTTGCTGGTTTGCTGATCAATGTCACAGGAAACGAATGAACAACAGAAAGCGTGATGAATTCCTGGCCAGAAATCAGTCACAAAGACCTGAATGGAACTGGTAAATGTACACATTTGAACTGCTGTCAAAATTACTATGTAATACGATATTCGGGTTTTAAAATTGGTAGCAAATTACAACCAATAATGATGTTTTTTGCTTCGGCATTGAAGCAATGTTCACTATTTACTAACAAAATAATTACGAAATAAACACAAAACCAAATCAGTGAGGCAGAGGGGACAAAAAGCCGAGCGGGTGTGTGTGTGTGTGTGTGCGTGTGTGTGTGTGTGCTAGTCAGTGTGCCTGTGTGTGTGTGAGTGTGTGTGTGTGTGTGCCAGTGTGTGTATGTGTATGTGTGTGTGTGTGTGTGTGTGTGTGTGCGCGTGTGTGTAGAGCAATTGAGACCAAACTACTGGACCGATCTGTCGAACCCACAGAATAAAACTGCACGCACTGCAGTGTTTTCAGTCACGAGAATAAAACAGCTTCGTCAATCCACGCGGCAAGGAAGTCGCGCAATTTTTGCGTGCAACACGAAGTAAACAGACATGCAAGAAGAGCGACGGGTTCAAGTTTAGGTCGCTCCAGGAGAAAAATTCTTTTGGATGTTGGCCTTTAAAGGCCAACATCCACAGGAATTTTTCTCCTGGAGCGACCTAAACTTGAACCCGAGGCAGTTCGCCAAAAAGAACCGCCGATCACGAGAAAAGCATGCAGCGGGTGGGGATTTGGTCTCGGCAAAGAAACTACAATGCAGTGTTTTGTCTCGGTGAGACTGAAAGAGAGACAGAGAGCACGAGAGAGAGCGACAGGGACACAGTGATTCAAACGCACAACTCTAGTAAAGTTGTCGTAGCACGACCGTCCGCCTATGGCCAAAGTGATCCGGGTTCGATTCCCGGCATGTGTGGTCTATGTTTTTTTTATTTTTTTTTTAATTCTTGTTTGCTATTGTTTATTATGAACGTTTTAATGTTTTATTTTACTCTAATAATTTTTTTAATTGTGTAAAATAAATAAATATTTTTTTTTAAATTTTTTTTTTAATCCACGTGCACAAGACAAAAACTTTTATACTGGGGGAGCGAGCCAGTCTGAAGAGTACTCGGGTCCAGCGCCAGCGTTTTTATATTTAGTCAAGTTTTGACTAAATATTTTAACATCGAGGGGGAATCGAAACGAGGGTCGTGGTGTATGTGCGTGCGTGTGTGTGTGTGTGTGTGTGTGTGTGTGTGTAGAGCGATTCAGACTAAACTACTGGACCGATCTTTATGAAATTTGACATGAGAGTTCCTGGGTATGAAATCCCCGAACGTTTTTTTCATTTTTTTGATAAATGTCTTTGATGACGTCATATCCGGCTTTTCGTGAAAGTTGAGGCGGCACTGTCACGCCCTCATTTTTCAACCAAATTGGTTCAAATTTTGGTCAAGTAATCTTCGACGAAGCCCGGCGTTCGGTATTGCATTTCAGCTTGGTGGCTTAAAAATTAATCAATGACTTTGGTCATTAAAAATCGGAAAATTGTAAAAAAAAAATAAAAATTTATAAAACGATCCAAATTTACGTTTAACTTATTCTCAATCATTTGCTGATTCCAAAAACATATAAATATGTTATATTCGGATTAAAAACAAGCTCTGAAAATTAAATATATAAAAATTATTATCAAAATTAAATTGTCGAAATCAATTTAAAAACACTTTCATCTTATTCCTTGTCGGTTCCTGATTCCAAAAACATATAGATATGATATGTTTGGATTAAAAACACGCTCAGAAAGTTAAAACAAAGAGAGGTACAGAAAAGCGTGCTATCCTTCTTAGCGCAACTACTACCCCGCTCTTCTTGTCAATTTCACTGCCTTTGCCATGAGCGGTGGCCTGACGATGCTACGAGTAAAATGGCATTGCGTTCAGTTTCATTCTGTGAGTTCGACAGCTACTTGACTAAATATTGTATTTTCGCCTTACGCGACTTGTTTATATTTAGTCAAGTTTTGACTAAATATTTTAACATCGAGGGGGAATCGAAACGAGGGTCGTGGTGTATGTGCGTGCGTGCGTGCGTGTGTGTGTGTGTGTAGAGCGATTCAGACTAAACTACTGGACCGATCTTTATGAAATTTGACATGAGAGTTCCTGGGTATGAAATCCCCGAACGTTTTTTTCATTTTTTTGATAAATGTCTTTGATGACGTCATATCCGGCTTTTCGTGAAAGTTGAGGCGGCACTGTCACGCCCTCATTTTTCAACCAAATTGGTTCAAATTTTGGTCAAGTAATCTTCGACGAAGCCCGGGGTTCGGTATTGCATTTCAGCTTGGTGGCTTAAAAATTAATTAATGACTTTGGTCATTAAAAATCGGAAAATTGTAAAAAAAAATAACAATTTATAAAACGATCCAAATTTACGTTAATCTTATTCTCCATCATTTGCTGATTCCAAAAACATAAAAATATGTTATATTCGGATTAAAAACAAGCTCTGAAAATTAAATATATAAAAATTATTATCAAAATTAAATTGTCGAAATCAATTTTAAAACACTTTCATCTTATTCCTTGACGGTTCCTGATTCCAAAAACATATAGATATGATATGTTTGGATTAAAAACACGCTCAGAAAGTTAAAACAAAGAGAGGTACAGAAAAGCGTGCTATCCTTCTTAGCGCAACTACTACCCCGCTTTTCTTGTCAATTTCACTGCCTTTGCCATGAGCGGTGGCCTGACGATGCTACGAGTAAAATGGCATTGCGTTCAGTTTCATTCTGTGAGTTCGACAGCTACTTGACTAAATATTGTATTTTCGCCTTACGCGACTTGTTTCTTTTTTTGGAGAAATGTCTTTGATGACGTCATATCCGGCTTTTCGTGAAAGTTGAGGCGGCACTGTCACGCTCTCATTTTTCAACCAAATTGGTTGAAATTTTGGTCAAGTAATCTTCGACGAAGCCCGGACTTCGGTATTGCATTTCAGCTTGGTGGCTTAAAAATTAATTAATGACTTTGGTCATTAAAAATCTGAAAATTGTAAAAAACAAAAAAAGTATAAAACGATTCAAATTTACGTTCATCTTATTCTCCATCATTTTCTGATTCCAAAAACATATAAATAAGTTATATTTGGATTAAAAACAAGCTCTGAAAATTAAAAATATAAAAATTATTATCAAAATTAAATTGTCGAAATCAATTTAAAAACACTTTCATCTTATTCCTTGTCGGTTTCTGATTCGTGAAAGCGAAATTACATTTAGTCAATCTGTCGAACCCACAGAATAAAACTGCACGCACTGCAGTGTTTTCAGTCACGAGTATAAAACAGCTTCGTCAATCCACGCGGCAAGGAAGTCGCTCAATTTTTGCGTGCAACACGAAGTAAACGGACATGCAAGAATAGCGACGGGTTCAAGTTTAGGTCGCTCCAGGAGAAAAATTCCCGCGGATGTTGGCCTTTAAATTTAAAAAGTTGTTTGCTACTAAGAAAAGGAAATCGCTAAAGAATATTTTGGACTTTATTAATAGAATTTGTAACAGTTTTTCATGATTTTTAATTTTTTTTAATTTTATTTACTATATTAGCATAATTATATCATGATTGTATTGATTGTATTGATGACCTTCTTCCATATCTCACTCACGTCATCAACGACTCTCTGACTTCCGGCTCATTCCCAGATGAATTCAAACCTGCAATAGTTAGGCCCCTCATCAACAAGAAGAGCAAACGCTCGATCGAGTCACTTTCGCAGTTCTGAATATTATATGAGGCATCAGATGGACAGGAAGAAATTGCTATTCACAACACAATACAGATGTAAATAATTGGATGTAAAGAATAATCCTATAAAGTTTGAATCAAATCCGATGAATAGTTTCAGAGATATGATATTTCAATTTTTTTCCTTCAAGACATACCTGTGACCTTGAAAAAGGTCAAAGGTCACCAAAGCAGACGTCAAAGTGTAGAGGTCACTGGGAGTCACGTTCACATAAAATTTGAGCCCGGTCACTTTTATAGTTTCCGAGAAAAGCCCAACGTTAAGTTGTGTGTTGCCGAACAGAAAAGGCTAGTTATCTCCCTTGTTTTTCTGATAACGTTCGTAAAAGGCTACAGATGTAAATACTTTGATGTAAAGAATAATCCTACAAAGTTTCAATCACATCCGATGAACTTTGTCAAAGATATAAAATGTCTAATTTTTCCTTTGACGCTGACCTGTGACCTTGAAAAAGGTCAAAGGTCAACGAAACCATCGTTAAAGTGTAGAGGTCATTGGAGGTCACGACTAAACAAAATATGAGCCCGATCGCTTTGATAGTTTCCGAGAAAAGTCCAACGTTAAGGTGGTGTCTACGGACGGCCGGCCGGACGGCCGGCCGGCCGGACGGCCGGCCGGCCGGCCGGACAGACTAACACTGACCGATTACATAGAGTCACTTTTTCTCAAGTGACTCAAAAAACCTTCACTTGACAAGAATTCCTTGAAAAACTTTAGGCCCGTTTCGAACTTGTCATTCATTTCAAAAATCACTGAAAAAATTGTCCTTTCACAACTTCTCACTCACCTAGAGAAAAACCACCTTCTCAACACCCATCAGTCTGCATACAGGAAAAACCATAGTACTGAGACAGCACTTCTGAAGATTGTAAACGACATCCTTCTTGGCTTTGACGAAAATCAGGTCTCCATTCTAACACTACTGGACTTGTCTAGCGCATTTGATACGATAGACCACGAAATTCTGCTCCACAGGCTTCAGCACTCCTTTGGTGTTCATGATCTGGCCCTTTCCTGGGTTCGTTCGTACCTTACTAACCGGACGCAGACCGTTTGTGTCAACGGCATCAAATCTCAACCTTCAGCTCTCCAGTACGGTGTCCCGCAAGGGTCCGTGCTTGGCCCCATACTTTTCGTTCTATATGCCTCCCCTGTGTCCGATGTTATCAGTCGCCATGCGTTGTCGCACGAGAGTTTCGCTGATGATACACAGCTTCATCAGTCTGCCCCTCTTGCTGAAGTTGACGATCTGGTATCTCGGACACAGGATTGCATTGCGGACCTCAGTGATTGGATGTCTTTAAACAAACTCCAGTTAAATAGTGACAAAACCGAAGTTATGCTGGCCTGTCCCAAGAAATTTCTCAATCACCCTTCTCTTCCTGCCTCTCTCACTGTCAACGAACTACCTATCTCTTTCTCTCCGTCTGTCCGCAGCCTTGGCGTCACTCTCGATCCAACTCTCTCTTTCCAAAAACACATCTCTAACATCTGCAAGTCCGCCTATCTAGAGCTGCGCAAGATTAGTTCAGTCCGTCACTACCTCACCACTGATGCAACCAAAACGTTAGTGTGTTCTTTAGTCCTCTCAAAGATAGATTATTGCAATTCTCTTCTGGCCGGTCTCCCTAAGTACCTTTTAGATAGACTTCAAAGGATCCAAAATAACGCTGCCCGCCTGGTCTTCAAATCTTCCAAGTATGAACACGCCACCCCTTCTTCACTCTCTACACTGGCTGCCTATTACTAAAAGGATCGAATACAAACTCTCCTCTCTTTCTTTTGCCGTCGTTTCTGGTTCTGCCCCAGAATACTTGTCAGAACTCCTCAATCTCTACACCCCCTCTCGTCAGCTTCGCTCCGCCGCCGACACTCGACTCTTCCGACTCCCCACAGTGCAAACAAAGACATGTGGCGAGAGGTCCTTCGCCTATCGATATCAAGCCCCTGTGACCTGGAATAGATTACCTCTGCCTCTCAGACACACATATTCTCTCACTACATTCAAGACAAATCTCAAAACACACCTCTTTCAGCGCAAGTGATTTCCCCTCCAGCATCTCCCCACCCATCCCATCCCGCCCCACCTCACCCCCTACCTAGTGCCTAAAATAACGTGTATATATATTTTCTGCGCTTTGTGTCAGCACTGTTTGTGTGTGTGAAAATAGTATTGTTGACACGTTTTTATATAGAAGCCTATTGTGGTTCTTGTGCTTAGGCTGTGTATTGGATTGTCATTGTATGCCTGCATTATTAGTTGTCAGTAATTATTACATGTGCTGATTGTTCTCTTTGCCTGCGCGCGTATAGTATGTTGGTTATGTTTGGTCATAGTATGTTTGTTTATGTTTGGTCGTTATTTTTGCCTGTGCGTGTATTGTATGTTTGGTCGTTTTCTTTGCCTGTGCATGTATAGTTTGTTGGTTATGTTTGGTCGGTTTCTTTGCCTGTGCGTGTATAGTATGCTTGGTCGATGTATGTATTGTAAAGCGCTAAGAGTAGACATTTTTCTAGAATAGCGCTATAAAAGTTTGCATTATTATTATTATTATTATTGTATTTATTGTTCAAAATGCCCCCATGGGTTATGGACTAATAAAACTTGAACTTGCTTGATCCTTGTGCGCGTGTTTTACACACACCCTCACTGTGGTGTTTTACACACACCCTCACTGTGGTGTTTTACACACACCCTCACTGTGGTGTTTTACACACACCCTCACTGTGGTGTTTTACACACACCCTCACTGTGGTGTTTTACACACACCCTCACTGTGGTGTTTTACACACACCCTCACTGTGCTGTTTACCAAATATGCTACCTTTTGCTTCTGCCATATCACGCTGTGTTCAAAACAGGTTAAACAAAGGGTGTTCAAAACAGGTTAAACAAAGGGTGTTCAAAACAGGTTAAACAAAGGGTGTTCAAAAGTGGAACACTTCAGCTCAGAGTGCACGCAGGACTGACTCAGTGCACGAAGCGAAAGTGGGTGAAACCGAAAAGGGTGAGAAGGCTTACCGCGGGGTCTGATTCTTTTGAAACACAACAAGTCTCAATTTCACAACGCGGCTGAACCGCAATTGTCAAAACTTGGGCAATAAAATATTCATTATGGTGTATTCTGTGTTCTGGCTCCAACCCGGTTGTTAACTTTCTTGTGCACCTCGGCCAAGGATGCTATAACCTTACAACACCACACACGTCCCGATCCTTATTCTGGCTTTTGACACATGCAGACAGGCAAGGACGATCCTTATTCTGGCTTTTGACGAGGACGATCCTTACTCTGGCTTTTGACGAGGACGATCCTTATTCTGGCTTTTGACACATGCAGACCCCAGTGGCGCCCATGGACTCGGTTCCAGAGCGCGTGACTCCCAGCACGCGGAATCCAGCCTTGTCCAGCAGTTCTCGTGCTTTCTCCTCTCCCCAGGCCGGGCCCAGAGCGGGATGATCCTGGTGATCCTGCTCGTGCGCTTGCTTGTGCTCGCGCGGGTGATCGGGACCTCCCCCGCTACAGCCGGTGTCGGGAACACACATGAGGGAGCTGAGAGCATAGATAGATGCGGCGTCCTTGTTGCCAACGTTGGGAGCCACGTAGCTGGACACGAACTCGTCGATGAGGGAGAATTGTCCCCCGGGCTTGAGGGCCTTGAAGACGTTCTGCAGGGCGTTGAGCGGGTTGGGCACGTGGTGCATCATCTCCGCGGCCAGCAGCCAGTCGAACTTGTCCTTAAAAAGTAATACTAATGATAATAACAATCAAACAACCGGGCACACACACACACACACACAAACACACACACGCACGCTTGCACGCACTAACTCGCACACCCACACCCACACACATACACGCACGCACACATACACACCCAAATCCTAACCCAACCCACCCACATTTACATTAACCCTAACACACACACACACACACACACACACACACATACACACACACACACACAGACCTCACCTTCCAGTCCTCAGGGGTGACTGAGAGGTCGAGAACGTTGAAGGTCATGTTGGTGAGTCCTGCTTCCTGGGCCAGCGTGCGCGCCTTGTCGATGGCTTCAGTCGTCAGGTCTGTGACGGTGAAGTGCGTCTTGGGAAACATGGCCGCCAGGTGTTGCGCCAGTCGGCCGGAACCGCAACCCACTTCCGCTGCGTTGATCCCACTTTCTGTAACATATTACTTTGGTTTGATAAGGAGGAATGAATGACAAGCAACACCCAAGCGGTTCGTTTGCGCTTCGACATTAAAAGGTCTTCGTGACGCATTCTCCTTTCGTTTGTTTGTTGATTGTTTGATTGATTGATTGATTGTTGGTTGGTTGGTTGGTTGGTTGGTTGGTTGGTTGGTTGGTTGGTTAAGGGTTTGAATGACTAAAGTTCAGTTTGGTTTGTGTATGGCTAGATGGTTGTCTTGCCTTGCGTAGAATTTATAGCTAGACTCATTACACCCCCGGTATAGGGGTGTGTATAGGTTTCGGTCGATGTGTTTGTTTGTTTGTTTGTTTGTGTTCGCATATAGATCTCAAGAATGAACGGACCGATCGTCACCAAACTTGGTGAACAGGTTCTATACATTCCTGAGACGGTCCTTACAAAAATTGGGACCAGTCAAACACACGGTTAGGGAGTTATTGGTGGATTAAAATTATACAAGGACTTATAGAGGGAGATATTAATGGTCAAAGGGAAATAACCATTCTCACTCAGTCACTGCCACCAACTGAGAAGGTTATTTCCCTTTGACAGGGGTGTTTTTCCTACCTCGGAGGAATTTCTTGTTTGGTTTGGCTTTAAAGGTTGAATGTAAGCAGACGTTTAAATTATCACAATGCTTGTGCATTTAGAAGCACTGTCTGTTGCAATGGGGCCAATTTCCAAAGCTCTCAAATTAAACGCAACCATTCAAAAAGTCTTAGAGATATCAGGAAGATACAGCTATTAAATGCTGATGATCGAACAATTTGAACGTTCACTAGTTTAGAACCAACGGGTAGGGCAAATGTCAACTATTCCTACGTCTGGGAATTAAACAGCGTCAGCCTTAGGATCTCTCACTACAATCCAGCGTTCTCACACAGAACGCAAATACTTTAGAAGAAAAAACAACCTACACAGTTATGCTGCTAAACCGGATGCTGTAAAAGTAGTGGGCCATGTGCAAGTTGCCACTCATAGTAAAACCAGGAACGGCCAAATCGTCCGCCCGATCGCCAGGGGCGAGTAAAAATTCAGCCGGGCTATTAAAAACCACCTGGCAGCTCGCCCGGCTTGCCAGTAAACATTCTGGTCAAATGGCAATGCAAAACTTTTGGTTGCATTTTCGAGTTTTAAAGCCATATAAACACTGCAGGTGAAGGCACTTCTGTCGTCTGCAAAATCATCGCCATGTTCTAGTGAAACAACAACGAGGCTCCTGTGTGTGTCAAAGCTGTTCTAATTGTGTAAAAGAAATCTAACGCTCATAATTTGTTGTGTGGTATGTACCGGGCCGCGAATTTGCGATTCCTAAACGCCCCACTGAACGACTGACGTCACATGTCGCTTCGGTCTTTTCCGGAGGAACACCGCGTGTACATAATACACACTTCGATCGCGTAGCACTGCCATTGCACATTTTCGCAACGAAAACCGTGCCACTGTTTCATTCATCTTGGCGTGTTAAATCTGAAAGCAATATAAGTGAACGAACAATTGAAAACATATCACGTTACTAAACTGTAGCTCAGTGTTTCAGTGTGACGTGGAAGTGTTCAAATATCTGCTGTATCAGGGAAGCCGATTTGGTTTCACCTGAACGTGACGACTGCGAGAGGCGAGCGCAAACCGTTGTGTTGTTCAGAAATGGTGTTCCCTTTGATATTTTAGTGGACATTTAACTTCAAATGCAACCTTTCTTAGCCGTAGAGTTGGTAACAGAACCTTCATGCGCGAGAAACGCCACATACGACGGAGTAACCCTGAAATGCCTTCACTTTTGTAGCCCTGTCTGTCAGTTGCTGTCGTAGCCTAGTGGTTTGTGCTCCAGCTTGAAGGTCAGCTGACTCGGGTTCGACTCCCTTCCTGGTTACAGTTTTTTTTCTTGTTTGCTTTATTTTTGTCATCTATTTTGTGTCCTTAACTCCACCCTTCAATCTTTTCAACCCTGATGCATTCCGTTTATTTTTTTTTAATTTTTTTTTTAAAACCATTTCCCCCAAAGCGGTTTAGCACGGTGGTATGGAATGAAAACGCGATTACACAAAGCTCACATGTGCACAGTCTGCAAACTAAACGGCGTGGGCTCACCGTATTAGCCAATAACAAGCACACATATTAAACCGCAGCGCAAAGCGTAAACATTAGTACAACTTGAAAAAATCAATAGGCCTATAGTTACCAGAAACAAAACCGTGCTTCGCACCGAACAGTTCGACAGTGACTAACCTACTGACCGAACCGCACCTCTCGCTTGTGACAGTCGCTCATGATACAACCATTCTTTTGCCGAGTCTGATATTGATCTTCATAAAACTATGTGTAAGTGTAACAAAAGAAAAAAAACTAATTTCTTTCATATTGCCTGAATAATAACTTTATTAACTGATAATCAAGGTGGCATCGCCGAATGACTGCAAGTGCAACGCGATCGAAGTGGCACGCGGTGTTCCTCCGGAAAAGGCCGAAGCGGCTGTGACGTCGGTCGTTCAGTGGGGCGTTTAGGAATCGCAAATTCGCGTCCGGGCCAGCGAAATGTTTGGTGGGCTAGTGACGTTCTTGAAGTTACTCGCCCGGTGTAACACGAGAAAAATTACTCCGAGATTTTTACTCCGGAGTAAACATTTCGTAAGAAAAAGTTACTCCCTTTACGAAAAAAGCACTCCCCCATTGCACGAGAAAATTACTCCCCAAGACAGGTGAGTTCCGAGTCAACATTTCGTACAAAAATGTTACTCCCCTGACGAATAAATAACGAATAAATTACTTCACCCCAACACGAGCAATTTAACCTCCCATGCCAGGTGTACGAAATTTTTACTCCCTTGTCCCCTGTTAGTCTTGGTGGTGGTGGAAGGAGGGTAGCGCGACATTCGTGTGCGCGAGATCACTTATTGGCATTATCCCTTCGCCCGCATCCCATTTTTGCGTACGAGATTTTTACTGGAAGTAAAAAAAAAATGGGGAGTAAAAATTTCGTGGAGGGAGTCATTTTTTCGTGCCTTGGGGAGTTCTTTTCTCGTACAAAAAGTGTACTCGGAGTAAGAATTTCGTGTTACACCGGCTGGCGAGTTAAAATGTTGAGATTTAGCCATCCCTGAAAACCTTTCTTTTGGTCACCCTTTTTCCAGGGAGCGTCACCTTTTTCCAGGGAGCGTCACCTTTGTTTGTTTGTTTGTTTGTTTGCTTAACGCCCAGCCGACCACGAAGGGCCATATCAGGGCGGTGCTGCTTTGACATATAACGTGCGCCACACACAAGACAGAAGTCGCAGCACAGGCTTCGTGTCTCACCCAGTCACATTATTCTGACACCGGACCAACCAGTCCTAGCACTAACCCCATAATGCCAGACGCCAGGCGGAGCAGCCACTAGATTGCCAATTTTAAAGTCTTAGGTATGACCCGGCCGGGGTTCGAACCCACGACCTCCCGATCACGGGGCGGACGCCTTACAACTAGGCCACCGTGCCGGTAGCGTCACCTTTGTCCAGGGAGCGCCAGGTGTAGGAGAAGAACCGTACACTGGCAGTGAGATCACATAATACTAATTGGTGTGACACATCGAGAAGCTTATAGGTGAAGATAAGTCCCCGCGGTTGACTTACCAAGACGCTGTTTGAGGCCTGGAGTTTTGAGCAGAGCCGCTGTGTGGTTGTGCAGGGTCAAGAGAGACCACTGGTCAAGCAGGTCCATAGTATGTCCGTGGTCATAGTCCACACCTTGAACACACCAATGAAGTGAGGCTATAGTTCACACTTTGGACACACCAAATCATAATAATACAATAAAGTGAGGTCATAGCCCATACCTTGAACACACCAAAGAATAACGATGTTTATGCCTAGGACACATCAAAACATCTAAACTAAATCGGATCTAAATCTTTGGGTCTGATCACAATCATGGCAGACTTTACGCGACTCCAGTCGGGAGCGACTTCAAAACTAACAAAACTTGGGGGAAAGTTGGTTGACAATCTGCCATATGAATTTTGTTTGTTTGTTTGTTTGTTTGTTTGCTTAACGCCCAGCCGACCACGAAGGGCCATATCAGGGCGGTGCTGCTTTGACATATAACGTGCGCCACACACAAGACAGAAGTCGCAGCACAGGCTTCATGTCTCACCCAGTCACATTATTCTGACACCGGACCAACCAGTCCTAGCACTAACCCCATAATGCCAGACGCCAGGCGGAGCAGCCACTAGATTACCAATTTTAAAGTCTTAGGTATGACCCGGCCGGGGTTCGAACCCACGACCTCCCGATCACGGGGCGGACGCCTTACCACTAGGCCAACCGTGCCGGTTGCCATATGAATGGCAGTTTAGTTTAGTGATTGTTTTTTTGTTTTTGTTTTTGAGATATGGCACTGTTACACTTACTGCGGGACCAACGAGGGGAAAGCAGTCTTTGAACCAAGCATAGTGCGGCTTGCTGCGAAGATAACCATTAGGTTTTTCTTCAACTTCGTTTTGTGATTTTTGTTGTTCGTTTGTTTTTGAGACATAGCACTTCGTATTACACTTGCTGTTGGGCCCACCGAGAGGAAAACAATCCTTGATCTTTTTAAGTGTGTAGGTGCGAAGATAACCAGTAGGTTTTTCCTCAACCTAGTAGTGATTGTTTTTATTTAAAAAAAAAAATTTTTGGAGGGGGGGGGGGGGGCGTTGAGACATAACACTAGCACACTTACTGTTGGGTCCATCGAGAGGAAAGCATTCCTTGACGCCAGACAAGTGGCTAGCTGCGCAGATAATCATTAGGTTTTTTCTCCACCTAGAAGTGATTCTTTTTTCTTTTTTTTTTCTTTTTTTTGGGGGGTGGGGGGGTGAGACATAGCACTAGCACACTTACTGTTGGGTCCATCGAGAGGAAAGCATTCCTTGACCTTAGCAAAGTGGCTGGCGGCGGCCGAGATCATAAGACTGTAGACCCCTGCCTTGGTCAGCTGTTTCCGGTGGGACTGTGGCACGAGGTAGCGGGGTTCAGTGCCGTCCTTGCCCCCCGTCCCCTCCTCCAGCTGGACAAGGCCTGCCACTGCCAGGGCGTTCACCACCTCGCGCACGTAGCTGGCAAGGCGAACAAGAACACACACATTCATTATCTACTTGTTCATCGAATAGAGAGAGAGAGAGAGAGAGAGAGAGAGAGAGAGAGAGAGAGACAGAGAGACAGAGAGAGACAGAGACAGAGACAGAGAGACAGAGAAGCGAGACAGAGAGCGAGACATAGAGAGCGAGACAGAGACAGAGACAGACAGACAGACTGAGAAAGAGAGGCATAGACAAGACAGACAGAGATGAAGACAAAGAGAGAGAGCTGAGCTTGAAGAAAGAGAAAGGCTGGGAGAGAGACAATGAAAAAGATAAAGACGAAGAGATGAAGACGTGTGACAGAGGAAGTGAGAGAGAGAGAGAGAGAGAGAGAGAGAGAGAGAGAGAGAGACAGACAGACAGACAGACAGAGAGAGACAGAGAGAGACAGAGAGATAGAGAGAGAGAGACAGAGAGAGACAGAGAGAGAGAGACAGAGAGAGAGAGAGAGAGGGAGAAACAACAGACAGAGAGAGGGGGGGGGGACAGAGACATAATTATGTAAAAGTGTATTGGGCAGAAGGGGGTGGATGTAGAGAGAAAGAGATGAAGGCCTTAGAAGAGACAGAAAAGCTTGGCAGAGCAGTACAATAAATAGGATGACTCTGCACACACTGCACAGGACTATCTTCAGCATCCACCGATACTGACCGTTCTTTGAGTTTGCCTTGCTGTGCCAGCTGATGCGAGGAGAGAGGCCCCTGGGCCTGGCACAGGATGGGAGTGATGCCTGTCTCGTGGGCCATGGCCAGGGCCAGAGACACACTGCCCCACGCGTACACGTCACGCGTCAACTCTTCGTACGCGGCGGACACATCTGTAGGGACAGGAATTCGTGGTTTAAAGGCACAACCCTTCCCGGGGAAACCGAGTTGGCCGGACACACCATCTCATATCTGGCCGGGCTGTTACATGGGCTAAGGCTATCCGTGCCATTCTTTCTTTCTTTATTTGGTGTTTAACGTCGTTTTCAACCACGAAGGGTTATATCGCGATGGGGAAAGGGGGGGAGAGGGGATAGAGCCACTTGTCAATTGTTTCTTGTTCACAAAAGCACTAATCAATAATTTGCTCCAGGGGCTTGCAACGTAGTACAATATATGACCTTACTGGGAGAATGCAAGTTTCCAGTACAAAGGACTTAACATTTCTTACATACTGCTTGACTAAAATCTTTACAAACATTGACTATATTCTATACAAGAAACACTTAACAAGGGTAAAAGGAGTAACAAAATCCGTTAGTCGCCTCTGGGGAGCATCGGGTAAATTCTTCCCCCTAACCCACGGGGGGGGGGGGGGGGGGGGTGGACGCATACCAAAAACCGTGAATATCCTGAATGCTTACTGTGCAGGCTGAGATTTGTTTTTAATAATTTGATTTCACAGATTGCAACCCGTGTCCATTAAAACATTATTTCATCGAAAAAAACATCCCACCGCGCACAGAAGGCACACATGCTCTTGATGTTTGGTATGTGTGTAAATGGAGGGACGTTCCTATCCCATGTAAAAACCTGGCTAGGGCTAAGATGGTGCGTAATACCGTTGACACGTGAAGGAGTAGGGCCTTTGACCTTGTTTTAAAAATATATACAGTTCAATCGAAGCAGTGAAAAAAAGTGAAAGTGTCAAGTCTTTTTGTCGATTTTATCTTTATTGCACCCATTTTCGTACCCCAACTAAAACATTCATTCCCGTGTCATTTTATTCAACCTTTATATGCAGGCCTTTTTATTGGCTACCTGGCACACTTATCGGATCAAAGATTTCTGTTATAAGTATCATGTGACCGCCGCCGACGTAAGGGTACCCCCAAAATCGACCTGATAACGTAAGGTTTGTTTGTTTGTTTGTTTGCTTAACGCCCAGCCGACCACGAAGGGCCATATCAGGGCGGTGCTGCTTTGACATATATAACGTGCGCCACACACAAGACAGAAGTCGCAGCACAGGCTTCATGTCTCACCCAGTCACATTATTCTGACACCGGACCAACCAGTCCTAGCACTAACCCCATAATGCCAGACGCCAGGCGGAGCAGCCACTAGATTGCCAATTTTAAAGTCTTAGGTATGACCCGGCCGGGGTTCGAACCCACGACCTCCCGATCACAGGGCGGACGCCTTACCACTAGGCCACCGTGCTGGTATAACGTAAGGTACCAATTAACAAATCGACAAAAATTCAGAATAGCCGTAGCTTGGCAAGGTTTACATACGAGAAGAAAGAAGTATAAGCTTAGCTTGGTGAGTGCATGGTCACAAATGCTTATATCGCATTAAACATGCCACCCTGTATTTTTGGAATAAAATCGTGTTTAAACTCCTTAAAAATGGACGCAAAAACCTCTCGTTTTCTACTGCTCATGCGCTCCACACCTGCATATCGTCCTTGTCCGATTAAAACCTCGTAACTCGATTTTTTGCGAAATCTACTTTTTTACATCAATATAATCTACGATTTTTTCTCTATTTTTTGGTTATTGTGGTGAAAGCCTAAGATCGCTGGAAGTCAGTTAAAAATGGATATAAAAATACCTCGTATATCATTTTGGCAAAACCGCGAACCAAAATTACACGTAACTTGAGTTACGAGCTTTTTTTTGTTCGTGTGTTTTTCAGTTTTGGCCGATGCAAACCTCGTATGTCGACTTACAAGTTTTCTAATATCTAAACACGGCGGTAAATGAACTGTTTCCGTTAGATACGAGGTTACGGTAACATGTCCGTACGTTCAGAGTTTAGGTAAAATTAAATATTAGAGTCATTAATGAAGCTAGAAGTGCCCACATTACGTATTGTGTAGTAAAATGACACTCTACGACATCAGTTATTGTTCAAATGATGTTTTTGTTAGTATTTTCCTTTGCTAAGTACAAAAGCATAACTACAAAGAGAGATTAAGCAGTTAAAGTATTCTGAAATATCTCTTAACTATGTAACAGTTCAGTCCTGAACTTCTGATCTTATTTGTTAGCTGAAGATGTACAGGTATGCATATGTCACGTACTGAAGTTGTGTTATAGTGTCTGAATGCAGTCCGTCATGTCTGGCAGTGGGTCCTTCACACCTGAAAGCCAATTCTCTTCGCTTGAAGATCTTAGGTTGATGTGCTGTGTGTGCCTGAATAAAAGTTCTATACCATGGAATTTCGAAACGGAACTTATCATAGATGACATCACTGTTCGTATGGACTCTGATTGTGTTTCGTGGGTGTATTGTGTCCATTATCATGGTCAGTTTCATGTGGACTGCATTGACCCAACAACTGTAAAGCATGACAAAAACTGTATCTGCTCGACTTGTTTGCATTAGGAGTCATGTTTGCTCTGTCTGGTGCAAGCTCCGCATGAGCGAGCAGGAGTCAATTGATGGTGCAGATTTCGCTTGGAAACAAAATCACTATCTTCCAGGAGTAATGGAAGTAGTGAAGCAAACCAAACATTGTGATTCACCAACCCCAAAAACTATGAATGCAACGTTTGCTGTGAATCCAAGTACGGAAACATCCCATAGCATGTGTACCAGATGCACATTCAACGCAAAGACGAAGCTTGCAAATAACAGAACATTGACAAGAGGGTTGCTAAAGAGAATGGTGATGTCCAAGTTTTCACCATGTATCTGCAGGTCGACTTGTTGGCCCTATGTATATAAGCAAATGACAAATACTTCAAGGCCAAGCTGTGCTGCCACTACTGTCTTCACATTGTACAACTTGAGTGACACAGAGGTTACTTGCTACTTTTAGGATGAGTCAAAAAAGATAAGTCAAAAGCAACAGTTGGCGAAACAACCAAGGCAATCATTATCTACAATGACGGCTGTGGGTACCAGAACCGCAGTTTAATAGTCTTGGGAAACGCCCATCTTTACTTTGCAGTCAGTCAAGGAAAAGTCGTTTTCCAAAAGTTTCCTGAGAAAGGTCATACCTGGATGAAAGTAGACTCTGTACACCCAGCTATCAAAAACAAACTAAGGAGAAGGCAGATAGTCTGGCCTGCCGAATACGTGGAAGTCATCACCTCTGCAAGAAAAAGGCAACCTTACAAAGTTGTCCAGGTAGCCCACACATTCTTCAAGGACTTTCTTGATCTCAGACACTTCTTGGGATCCATAATTGGTGGATATTCGCAGTCCGAAGTACCTGCCTGACGGTACTTGTCGCTACAAGCTCATCTATTCTGAGGAGTGGTGGCCTTTTTCACAAAGAAGAAGAAGAGCACATGGTGAGCCCAATATCATCCCCCAGCTCTACTGAGTACGGCTGACCATCAAAGACATAAAGTGGCAGCATCTTCAGCATGTCAAGGAGGTTTTTCCAGTAGATTCATACCAATACACATGGTCTACCCTATGGTCGTTAAGCTCTGCATTCTCATGAGTGGTCATCCTGCATAACTACTAGCTGTTCAAGGACATTTGGATGACAATTGCACTCAAACTAAGATATCTCATTGTTTTCAAGGAATACTCTGTTTTCTGTGCATGCAAAAAGGCTCCTGTATGGATGTTTACGCTTTCCTGCAAGCAAAGAATGTTATGTACTGATAAGCTTCAGTTTACACTTGGTTTTGTTTGTGTGTTAATTGACAAGGTTGCAAGGAGACTGCAAGGACATTTTACACAAGAATGATTATACATCGGTTTGTACAATCAAAAAACAAATGAACACTGTGACAAAAGAACGATTGTGTGTTTACTGCGTATAAAACATTGTTTTTGTCTTTTTTGTTCTTTGGCTATGTTATAAAACCTTGTAAGTCTTCAAGTTTGGTCGGGTTTTAAAAAAGAAAAACTCGTATCTTGCAATTTTGTTGAATATCGTGAGTTTTAATTGTGACCAACACTATTTAATTACACACAGTACTTTGTTTGTGTTCGTAGATCATGTGCAGAAAAAATTGGCTTATTTTGATGACAAATTATTTTTTTAAAGACGTTTTTTGTGTTTTTCTCGAAACGCTCAAAATCGATTTACGAGGTTTCAATCGGACAAGGACGATTTGTAGAAATGACATAACACAAGAAATACACAAGATAGCAAAAAAACAAACAGTCTGTTCAGAATAAATAACTGATTTGGCTTTTTTCTCGATTTTTTAATTGGTACCATACGTTTTTGTCAGGTCGATTTTGGGAGTACCGCTTACTTCGGCGGCGGTCACATGATACTTATAACAGAAATCTTTGATCCGATAAGTGTGTCAGATAACTTAGTGAAGTGCCTTAAATGGCATATAAAGTTTGAATGAAATGACACGGCAATGAATGTTTCAGTTGGGGTACGAAAATGGGTGCAATAATTGTTTTGCTCAGTTTATTAAGGCAAACAGAAAATAATTGAGATTTTCTTTAGTTCATGTTCTTTGGGTGTTCAGTAGAATCTTATTAGTATTCGATTGTCTCTTTGTCTGTGTCGTTTTCTTGTTTTTCGTTGTTTTTTGTTTGTTTGTTTTTAATTAATTAATCTCCCTTAGTTTCTTCGAAGTTGGAAGCCCCTCTATGCCTTAGCCACCTTCCCTCCCCTCTCTCCTGTCCCAGTATCTACGTTTCTTTCATTATGCTTAGTCTTTCTGATTGCTTTTATCCATGCCTTCCCCCCACAAACGCATCCTCCTTCATGGGCCCCTTCTTCCGTTTAGCAACCACGGTCATAAATGACCATTTTGGTTGCGACCCCTTCAGCCTGCTCTGTCACAGTATACGTTTTCTTCAAACCTATAATTTAAAACCAAATAGTGTCAACAGCAAGCGCCTGTCTTGTGAAGCGCACATCAAATCATTGAAGGAGTCTGTGCGCGAGTGCAATGCTCTGCCAGTCAAATCATGTCAAATGTCAATAAAATGATTCAACCCAACTGTACTTGTTTGCCGATACATGTATAAGCCGGTTTTAATGTGTACATCTCGTAGCCCAACGCTTATCCATTTTGCGTCACGAGTAGTTCGAGAGTGCCGCTTATGTTGTTTACTAATTTTATCTTATTATCGAACGGCTGCTGCAGAGCCAAGATGCCAACCGTTATCCGGTTATGCCTGTGAGTCTCTCTCTCTCTCTCTCTCTCTCTCTCTCTCTCTCTCTCTCTCTAGTCTCTATCTCTCTCACTCTCTCTCTCTCTCTCTCTGTCACTGACTCAAACTCAGCTCAGATTATATTCAGTGATTCACACAAAAATGAAATGTAGCCGGCTTACCCTTCGAATCCTCCATGTTAGTGCAATGTTCCTTTTCAGCAAGCCGACTGTGTAAGGTGATACTAATGTCAGGTCGGGCGGATCTTCCCTCTCTGTCTACACAAGCCTACCTATTGGACGCCGGGCGTAGCCTGGTTTTTGAACCGCGTTTGTGAGTAGAACAGTAAAAATGTCAACTTACGCATGCGCACGCTGCGCTTTGCGCTAGACACAGGAACGTTTTGCGAAGTGAAAACTAAACTCAAGAGAGGCACACCCGGCGCTGCAGCCATTGCGTAATTATCCGTTTGCGATACGCCTGAGACCTGGTTTTTCGAAATTATCTCGTAATCTACACATTGTCAGACATGACATTTATGGGTTTTATATATGAACATGTATGTATAATGAGTAGTTAATAAACTGAAGAAATCATACTGTTATCTTAATTTGTAATAAGTATACATTAAATATAGCAATATGGATTCACAGGCCTGTGGCACCATGATTTTGGGGCCTGTAATTTTACCTGTTTAGAGTCAAAATCACATCGCCAGATATTCACGTGCAACAGGTGAAAAGCATCAAAGAATGTTCAAATGTATAGGGTGAGCTGCGACTGTGTCGCCAGTTAAACAAGTTGTTACAGCACTTGCCAAACTAAAATCTTAGAGGCAAGATGGAAGGCTCTGTCGCTCCACTGCGTAGGTAGGCTAAACTAATTTTCAAGAATGGTTTAGCATAGCACTATTTTTTTATTATGATGGTGAATAAGCACTGTAATAGTGTTCATTTATGTAATATGTATTCATTGTATTGGTTGTTATTGTGGATACTTTAAAGGGTTGGATAACTTGTAGATAATTAGTTCGGACGAGTGTGTGTGGTTGAATGTGAAGTATAATTACGACACAGGGTGAATGATGAGTGAATTACTACGTGTTCCACATAAATATTCAGAATATTGATTGACTCCCTTATTCCATAATTAAAGGAGCCTGTCTATCCGGAGCGGATGCTGCCGGAAGACGAGAACTATCTTCGCGAGAGCTTAGGAAAGCAGACCCAGGACCCGAAACAGAAGGAGCGGAGGATTCCTGACTATCTTTGATGCGACGCCATTTTCGCGAGAGCTCAGGGAAGCAGACGCAAGGAAACGGAAAAGACTATGAACGGAGGATATCTTAGAGTCTACACTTATGAGCAACTCAACAGATGTCTACGGCTATGGTGGTAGGCCCTAATTTAACTCATCTAGTGCCCTGGGTTGTTCTGTTTAAGGATGACTGAAGAATTGCTGTGAGTGTATGTGTATTTTGTATGTTATGTTCTGTGAATCATATAAACAGTTAAGCTATATTTGTTCTCGTATTGTTTGGAATGAAGTGTGGGAGAAAGACGAACGCGTATGAAAGAAACTTGGAATATTAACTTCTGACTGTCTATGACTATTTTGAGTATTTCATTCCTGACACACATATTTTGCAATGTGGATAAGAACATAACAAGTACGTCAAAAGTAGACCTTCAAGTTTGTGCAAAAAAGTTTGGGTGCACACGGGGGTGTTCGGACACCTAAGAGAGTCTGCACAAAGTTGACTCCGAGAAATAAATCTCTCGCCGAACGTGGGGATCGAACCCACGCTGATAGCGACCAACTGGCTACAAAGCCAGCGCGCTACCAACTGAGCTACGTCCCCGCCCCAGAAAGAGAGAGAGAGCGAGAGAGAGAGAGAGAGAGAGAGAGAGAGAGAGAGAGAGAGAGAGAGAGAGAACCTTGAAAAGACAGTGAGACGCACACATGCGGACACTGTCTGATCAGAAGAGAAAACACGCAGTGTGCAATGTCACATTACTGATAATGAATAACTGACAATAAACACTCTTTCCTCTTTATTTATTCATTCATATAGCTTCAGGGCTGAGGGGTCCTGGGTATACGGAAGCCCTCGCTTCCCCCTCCCCACACCCCCCCATCCCCCAACCCAAACCCGTCTCACTCGGCAAAGGTACCTTTTCTTCTCAAGGAGAACCCCCAAACTACCCTTTTCAAATGCTAATTTCAACACCGTCTTGGGGTCAAGCCATCCCTGCACCCATCCCTCATTTTGGAAGCCCCCCCCCCCCCCCCCGTCTTACACACTACACGTCTAGCCCTTGGGTATGCAGTAAGGATGTTGCTATACGTGCAATACATGTCTGATTTTTCTAGTAATAATTTTTTTCCATCTTATTTATACATTTGTTTATTTGTTCATTGTTCATTTCTTTATTCAGTCAATTTAGCTATTCTATTATTCGCACCTTCTGAATAAGTCAGGCAATTATTATGCACCGCATTCAATTGTGTCCATGGCAATTTAAACTTTAATAAGTAAGTTAAAAAAAAATTAAAAAAAGAATTCTGTACTCACCAATACAAGGACAGCACATACAATACTAAATCGAATGTTTTCTTATGAAAGCTTCCTCGGGACTAACAAACAAACAGGGACACGCCTGTATGCCACTGTGGCATCGCAGACATGACAGTGGAACACCTCCTCCAACACTGTCCAATCCATCAGAAACTACGAGCACAAACATGGCCTGCAGACACACCAGTTCAGGAGAAGATCTTCGGCACCCTGCGGAGTCTTCGCTGTACTGTAAACTTCATCAGAAGTTCCGGAGTCCCTGTCTGAGCGACCCAGAAGAAGAAGACAAACAAACAAACAAACACAAAGGGAAACAAAAAGCAAAAGTAATACGGAACGAAAAATGTATATGTGACAGGGGAGGCTACCGCTCCTTTCACAGCAGACTCTGCACCCGAGTTGTTGGCCTTTAAAGTCAACACCTGTGGATTGTAGAGTTCTGTTTGTGATGGGGTCTGGTGGTTTCCGATTGTCTGTATGTTCATGGAAACCTTCGGGTTTGCATAACAGTTTTTATAGGGCTAAGAAATTAGCCCTAACATTTTCAATCCTGTTTGATTGCACTTCGCTTCCCGAGGTGATCGTAGTGTTTCGGCACACGGTTACATCTGGCGCTGCGAGCAGGATTGGACTCGGCATGATATGTTCAGGTAATGGCATAATATGACCACTGAACATTTTCGTGCTGTTCCCATTCTGCGAACTTGGGATGGACAGTGGTCCCCCGGTTCGGAACTTCGGGACGAAGTTCATTTCAAACGGGAGCGATTGTGACAGGGGAGGCTACCGCTCCTTTCACAGCAGACTCTGCACCCGAGTTGTTGACCTTTAAAGTCAACACCTGTGGATTGTAGAGTTCTGTTTGTGATGGGGTCTGGTGGTTTCCGATTGTCTGTATGTTCATGGAAACCTTCGGGTTTGCATAACAGTTTTTATAGGGCTAAGAAATTAGCCCTAACATTTTCAATCCTGTTTGATTGCACTTCGCTTCCCGAGGTGATCGTAGTGTTTCGGCACACGGTTACATATAAAAAGAAGATGGAGGGAAACTCTAGGAACAGAAGGAAATTACAGAGGAGAGATGTGGTTGGAGGATGTCAGGGGCACACACACACACACACTGGCTGACTGTTTAATACGAAAAGAAAAAGACATTCACATGAGAGGAAACAATTACGCAATTAGATAGTCTGGAAACAGGTTGAAAACGACGTTAAACACCAAATAAAGAAAGAAAGAAAGAAAGTCTGGAAACAAGAGAATGTGATTATTATGTTTCTCAATCTGCTTAAATATGGCCGAACATTAAACAAGAAAAAAAGGAATGATTCTTGTTCTGCTCGATTCCTATTCTTCTTTTTATTTCACCGTCACGCGTCACTTTCCGATCTCCCATTTCTATTTCCCTTCAGATATCCGAACTTCTTATTCATATTGTCAGTTCGGCTTTTGGCACATGCAGATCGCCGAGGTTCCCAAATCTTTTGTGCCTGACCTAGTTAAACCCAACACGTGAAACCCGGCCTTGCCCAACAGATCACGAGCCTTCTCCTCTCCCCAGCAAGGGCCCAGAGCTTCTGAGTCGGGCTGCTGGTAGCTCTCGGGAATGCACATGAACGTGCCCAAAGCATACAGGGCTGCCGTGCTTTTGGTTTTCATATTTTCGGCTACAAAACTGGAAACGAGCTGATCGACCATGGAGAAGTGACCTCCTGGTTTCAAGGCTTTGAAAACCCCTTTCATAGCTTCTAGTGGATGCGGTAGATCGTGAATAACGTCCTGAGAAAGCAACCAATCAAATTTCTCCGTCCACTCGTCGGGCACTTTGCATACGTCGATGAGTTGAAAGGTCATGTTGGTGAGTCCTTCACCCTCTGCTCGTTGGCGGGCGAGCTGGAGGGGTTGTTCCACCACGTCTGTGACGGTGAAGTGGGACTTGGGGAACATGGCCGCCAGGTGTCGTACCAGTCTACCTGTTCCGCAGCCAACTTCTGCGGCCTGGATTCCTTTCTCTGTAATTAGAACACTGCAAAAACTGAGTGCCTTTATCAGAAGCAGCATCAGTAACATTCAGTCAGAGTCAACGAACGAAGAAAGAACCTCTCCGCCTTGAAAAGAAAACGAAACAAACAATGACCAAAAAAACCCACAGACAAACAAAAAGGGTTGAAGCAACCTGGCCGTGAGGTATTACAACAACAACAAACAACAAACAGCAACAGCAACAGCAACAGCAATAACAACATTCAAACAAACCCACTGTGGCTAAAAAGAAAAAAATAGTTTAGTTTCTAGTTCACATCTACTTAAGGAAACACTACTAACCAAGGCTCTCTTTCAGGCCTGGAGTTTTGAAGACGGCCGTAGTCATGTTGTCAAGACCCATCGTCCCCCATTCCTCCATAAGGTTAAAGACGCCTGATTGGTAGCGGACACCTGTGACAGTCACATCACACAATCAGGGTTGACAGTTGGTAAACTAGAAAATCAGGCAGGAAAACAAACGCCGAGAGGGGGAGGGGGGGTGGGGGGCTTGGCTGAGGTGCACGAAGCAAAACTCAGTCCAACCCAACTGGATTGGAACTAGGCCCGGGGTCTGATTGGTTGAAATCCTAACAAATCTCAATTTCAACCAACCCGACCCCGCGGCTGTGTGCCATCTAGTTTGGTAGAACCCAGTTTTGCTTCGTACACCTCAACCCAGGGCCGCAATGGTCCTTGGCGGGGTCAAGGGGCAGCGTTCATGTTGGGCCGGTTCCATCATTAAAGCATTGCAGTGGTTTCTGGCACAATTTGAAGCAAATGCATGCAAAGAAATGCAAATAGCCCGAAAACGTCACATAGCAAAATAAAAACCTTTGGCTGTCCACGAGGTGGAGAAAACAAATACGGCTACATCTGTTATCAGTGCCTGCTGAGCTTTGTGCCATGGCCAGTCAAGTTCCCTCATCCCAACAACTCCAAAACCTTCCCCCTTTCGAATTTCCCCCTTTCCACCCACCCCTGCCTCCCTCTCCTTTCTCAATCGCCCAAATATAAATACATTTTTAACTATCTGAGATGGTGTCCAATGAAAAAAATAATCCCTGCACTCTCTCGGGCCAGTCACAACTTGGTTTAGGTTATTTGTTATAATTACGTTCCTTATTTTTATCTGACACTTTCTATACAGGTATTCGCAGTATTTTGATTCTTTCAGCACCCGTACCAGACACTTTCTGCCAAGAGGTAACTATATAACCACACTTGATATAAGCATAGCTTGTTGTTTGATACAAAGTTTTTATTGTAAATTCAAACCTGCCATGGCCAACACCTCTCGATGACGATCCCCTGTCCATTACGACCGCACCAAAGGATCTCCGACGACTTTGTTTTTTCGCCTATATGATTGACCTTTGCATAGCGACCACCTGTTGGTTCGACTATATTTACATGCCAATCTATATTTCCCGAATAAAATGATGTTTCATTAAAGCACTCACAACTGGGTCCGTCAATGTCAAAACACTCCTTGACAGCCGAGAACTGTCTGGCGCATTCAGAGACGGCGCAACAGGAGATTCCTGCAGCCTTCAGGGCGTGCCTGTGTGTGTCCGGCACCAGGTAGCGAGCCTCCACCCCGTCCTTGCCCCCCGTCCCCTCCTCCAGCTGGACCAGCCCCGCCACTGCCAGAGCGTTCACAACCTCGCGCACGTAGCTGCAACAGTGATGGCGCTAATATTTTATTTTTAAACTGGTACACAAACTTTTATGATGAAAACTATCCAGAAAAAAAGGTAGGCTGGTCATTGGAACCAGTAAGAGTCCAACTCAGAGTACTGCTTTTGTTGTTTTACCAGCGAAAAAAACAGTAGTTCTAAAAATCAATCGGTAGGTTATACCGACAGCCAATTATTTTACGGAATTTTCTCATTTCAACCAGTAAAATACCGATAATTACCGGTTAACGCCAATACTGTGCAACCATAAGTGGACCATTATCTATTATACAGTACGATGATCCACGCGTGCAGCAACACATTTCAATTAAAAAAAAACATGATTCCGCAGCAACTCACTACCCCAAATAGAAGTGTTCCACTGAGAGAAAAAATTTGTACCAAATTTTGAACACTTTGTGACATAGTAATGTACGTTTCTACTGGCAAAACTGAGGAGCACACATAGTGTTCGCATAGTGCGGTTTTCGTACTGACCGTTCTTTGAGTTTGCCTTGCTGTGCCAGCTGGTGCGAGGAGAGAGGCCCCTGGGCCTGGCACAGGATGGGAGTGATGCCTGTCTCGTGGGCCATGGCCAGGGCTAGAGACACACTGCCCCACGTGTACACGTTCGTTGTCAGATCTTCGTACGATGCCATATCTGCTGGCGATCCTCTTTAAACGGAAATTCACCGACCTTTATTACTAAGCTCTCATCGACAACAACAACAACAAGGATAAATGAATAAAAGCAACATCAAAAACCATAACAAAAAATACAAACATGTTTTTCTCTTGCTTGCTTCCTTTGCTTGTTTACTAACTCGCTGGCTGCCTGCCCCCCACCACCGACACCCCCCCCCCCCTCACTCAGTCTCTTTTTCCTTCAGGTTTCCTTCCCTCGTTTAACTTTCGTAAAACTGAAGTAAGTAATATCGTGTGCCTGTGGGCAGAGCGCTATAACTGCAGTCTGGTCTATGTCTGTGCATACGATTTACAACAATGGAGTACACCGCGTGATCATGACCCAAAAAATAATATTGCTCATCTCGTCAGTTATAAGATCGGAACGATCCCAAAGCTGTTATATACAAGTGCATTTCACTTTACGACTCTGACACTCAATAGTTATGCCTGTTGCATTAAACGTGTGTCTGTAATGACCCACAGAAACTGAAAAGACTACTCGCAAAAAGACAGTTTACCTTCTCTGCAGTTGGAGTTGCTGGCTGTGTCTCCTCGGCCTTTTTGTCGGTTTCATAAATCAACCAGATGTCAAGGTCGTTTAACGCAGGCGTTCAAAGTCAGACAAATGTCGCTGACTTAATGTTTTGACAGAGTGCTTAAAAAAAATGTTATCATCCCCATTATCGTGCTGAAAATCTCAAGCGTTTGTTTTACGTGTACTCGATGAATTGATGTTTTAACAGGGTGCCTAAAATAAAATATTTGATCATCGTAATTATCGTGCTGAAAATCTCAAGCGTTTTTTTACGAGTACAAATATCGATGAATTCATTTTTTTTAACAGAGTGACTACAATGAAATATTTTATCATCATCATTATCGTGCTGAAAATCTCAAGCGTTTGCTCATGTGTAAAATTTTTGATGAATTAGTGTTTAAACAGAGTGATTAAACTAAAATATTGTACTATCATTATCGTGCTGAAACTTTCAATCGTTTGTTTACGTGTACAAATATTGATGAATTAATGTTTTAACATAGTGATTTAACTAAAATATTATATCATCATCATCATCGTGCTGAAACTCGTTGTTGACGTTTGTTGACGTGTACACATGTCGAAAATATATGTTTTGACAGAGTGCCTAAAATAAAAGATGTTATAATCATTTTTATTGTATTGACACTTGCCAAAACACTCAAGTGTTTGTGTACGTGTATTTTTAAACGCTGTGCAAGTGAGACAGGCACTTAGGAAAATTTTTAAAAAAGCCATGCATGCCTTTGGTAGCATGAACAAGTTGAATCGAGGTGATGTAAGAGTACTCATTTTAACTGGATATGTTTTTAATGCCAGGACTTGTTGTGCAAAGTATGTTCCATAGAATGATCACCATGTCAGCGTATGTTAGTAATTGCTCTGTGAATTAAGCAATGACATAAAGAGTTAGACAGCATTTTTTTAAATGTCATTTTAGCATTGTATTGATCATTTTTATGTATTTTAAATAATTGTAAAAATGCATAATAGGAATACTTTTTTTAAATTTTTTTATATAAGATACAAGTTTAAACTTTGTTTTATTTCCATATAAAGTGTACCTGAAAGTAAAGTGTGTGTGGTGGGGGTGTGTGAGCGTGCGTGCATGCGTGTGTGTGGTGTGTGTCAGTGTGTGTGTGTGTGTGTGTGTGTGTGTGTGTGTGGGTGTGTGTGTGTGTGTGTGTGTGTGTGTGCGTGTGTGTGCGTGTGTGTGTGTTTGAGTATGACACAAAAACACTTTTGAAAGCGTTCTTCTCCTTCACTTTATTTTCCATATAAATACTATTCTACATGAACAGTTACAATACACATGTGAACAGTAACAATACCGGCATTTATGGAAAAGCAACACAATGATTCCCCCTTTTAAAAACGCAACTCGACTTTCTTCTGTCACTATTTTAACAGGTTTTTTGGCACATGCAGACCGCCATAGGTCCCATGTCTTCTGTCCCTGACCTAGTTAACCCCAACACGTGAAACCCGGCCTTGCCCAACAGATCACGAGCCTTCTCCTCTCCCCAGCACGGGCCCAGAGCTTCCGAGTCGGGCTGCTGGTAGCTCTCGGGAATGCACAAGAACGTGCCCAGAGCATACAGACGTGCAGCGGCCATATTGTTTTTATTTTCAGCAACAAAACTGGAAACAAGCTCATCGACCATGGAGAAGTGACCTCCTGGTTTCAAGGCTTTGAAAACCCCTTTGATGGCTTCTAGAGGATACGGAAGGTCGTGGATGACGTCAAATGCAAACATCCAATCAAATTTCTCCGTCCACGCGTAAGGCACTTTGCAGACGTCGAGGAGGTGAAAGGTCATGTTGGTGAGTCTTTCACCCTCTGCTCGTTGGCGGGCGAGCTGGAGGGGTTGTTCCACCACGTCTGTGACGGTGAAGTGGGACTTGGGGAACATGGCCGCCAGGTGGTGCGCCAGTCTGCCTGTTCCGCAGCCAACTTCTGCTACCTCGATACCGTCATCTGTAGAAATGATAGAATCTGACGTCATGACCTGGAAGGTGCCAGTCTTCTCGCGCAACCCACCATTTTCACTACCACAGACCTGGCTAGTTTTTTGTTGTTGTTACCCTTTATTTATTTTGTATGCATGGGCCAACATTATTTTCCACTTGGACACACACGGCAAAACTCTACAGCCTGGCTGCTTCTGCATGAGTTCTTGAGTGAGAATCATTTGCTGAATTAAGCTCACAGAATGACACCATGATGCCACACAAGACACTCATTCAGCACACAAATATCCCAAGGTGTTGCACAGGATCTAGCCAGGCTGTAGGATTTTGGAATCAGTATAAGGTGAAGGATGCTCTTATTCCATGAGACATTCTGGTGATAATGTGTGATGGTGAAAACGATGGACAACGTTACGAGGACCCGAGCACTAAAACTAAGACAATCAAACTATCGCGAAATCTACTTTAAGAAACTCGCTGCACAAACTGAGCTTTGGTACTGAATTTTTGGTTAAAAAAAAAAGAAGCCAAGTTCTCACCCACTTGCTATCTGTTTATCTAAAACTAGATGAATACCCGCTTCGCCGGGTACGGCTTCGCCGGGAAGAAGTCGAGCCGACTAAAACGGCTGCGCCGGGTACCCGGCGTTGCCGGGTGTACGCCGGCTTCGCCGGCGCACCGCACGAAGGAAGGGAGATAAACGCGCAAAACACTGGAGAAGAGTAATACCCGGCTTCGCCGGGACAGTGACCTTCTAAAAATAGTATAACGGGAATATGGATTGAGCGTTGTCGACAGTGACCTTCTAAAAATAGAAACGGGAATATGGATTGACGCCACACGAAGGAAGGGAGATAAACGCTGAAAACACTGGAGAAGATAAGGAAGAGTTACTGGGAATGGATCCAGAGAAAAACCAAAATCGGTTCAGCGCTGCGCGCTGAGAGTACGTGTTGAAATATCTCATCGACCAGGTTCTGTCCGGGGTGTACCTGAATATGGCCACCAAATTTGAGAGAGATCCATCGAGAACTTTGGCCGTGCATCGCGGACACACACACACACACACACACACACACACACACACACACACACACACACACACACACACACACACACACACACACACACACACACACACACACACACACAAGTCGTATATCTATATATAGAAGTGTATACATTGAGAGCAGAGTGCCTGCAGAAGATATAAGATAGTAAGACGCGAAGTGAACACTGCTCTGGTGATGTCCCATGCCGTGGCTACATATTCATGTCCGGATATAATGCATTTTTCTAACTTGCTTGTAAATATTGGTCATCTTTTATTTGTCCCCTTCTTTTTTCTTTTTGATATTTTTCTTTTGTGACATTGGCAGAAGGCCTAGCTCGACAAACATTCGTTCGTTCGTTCGTTCGTTCGTTCTCTCCACCAAAACTCGCTCCTACACTATGAAATTCCATTAAAAATCCATTACCGAGGAGTTGTTTGATTCCAGGTGTTTTCAGGATAGCCGTGGTGATGTTGTTGGCGCGCAAAACACCCAGCTCATCCAGGGCATTGAACATACTGTTTTCGTAGCGCACACCTGAAATGGCATAGCATCTAAAACAGTCCTTCATAGTCACATTCAAGCAAAAATGTGAAATGTTGTCTTGCTGTAAATTTAAGATAGATATAGGTAGACAGTCATGAGTTTGCTTCAATTATGAGGAATATCAGTGCGAGACTAATACACACACACACACACACACACACACACACACACACACATACTTGGACACACACACTTGGACACACTTGGACACACGCAGACACTCACACATACACAGACAAACACACACTGACACAGACAAACACACTTGGACACACACACTTCGATACACGCAGACACACACACAGACCCCCCACACACACACACACAGACCCACACACACACAGACACACACACATAATTATGCACACACACACTCACACACACACACACACGAACACACGAACACACACACACGAACACACATATATACACACACAAACACACACACACACACACACACACTCACACATACACATACACACACACACACACACTCACACACACGCACACACTCACACACACACACACACACAAACAAACACATCCAAATAGTCATACGTACACACACAAACAAACACATCCAAATAGTCATACGTACACACACAAACAAACACATCCAAATAGTCATACGTACAGCTAGGACCGTCAACATCAAAGCATTCTTTGACGCCAGAAAACTGTCTGGCACACGTGGACACAAGACCACAGAAGGTTCCTGCAGCCTTCAGGGCGTGTCTGTGTGTGTCTGGCACCAGGTAGCGAGCCTCCACCCCGTCCTCGCCCCCCGTCCACTCCTCCAGCTGGACCAGGCCGGCCACTGCCAGCGCGTTCACCACTTCGCGCACATAGCTGGAAGGAGCATCATAATGTCGTTTTACGCCCTTCCGGTGAAACCATTTCGCCTGCCAGTGTCCTTAATGCGGCGAAGTCGACTACTTCGCGAAACTGGCCGCACGGAGCTTCAGCACTGAGTTTTCGGTACAAAAAGACTTCGCGAAGCTGGCCGCACGGAGCTTCAGCACTGATCGGAGTTTTCGGTACAAAAAAGACTTCGCGAAGCTGGCCGCACGGAGCTTCAGCACTGATCGGAGTTTTCGGTACAAAAAAGACTTCGCGAAGCTGGCCGCACGGAGCTTCAGCACTGATCGGAGTTTTCGGTACAAAAAAGACTTCGCGAAGCTGGCCGCACGGAGCTTCAGCACTGATCGGAGTTTTCGGTACAAAAAAGACTTCGCGAAGCTGGCCGCACGGAGCTTCAGCACTGATCGGAGTTTTCGGTACAAAAAAGACTTCGCGAAGCTGGCCGCACGGAGCTTCAGCACTGATCGGAGTTTTCGGTACAAAAAAGACTTCGCGAAGCTGGCCGCACGGAGCTTCAGCACTGATCGGAGTTTTCGGTATTAAAAAGACTTCGCGAAGCTGGCCGCACGGAGCTTCAGCACTGATCGGAGTTTTCGGTACAAAAAAGACTTCGCGAAGCTGGCCGCACGGAGCTTCAGCACTGATCGGAGTTTTCGGTACAAAAAAGACTTCGCGAAGCTGGCCGCACGGAGCTTCGGCACTGATCGGAGTTTTCGGTACAAAAAAGACTTCGCGAAACTGGCCGCACGGAGCTTCAGCACTGAGTTTTCGGTACAAAAAGACTTCGCGAAGTCGACTTCGGGCTGAATTAAGGTCCGCCTTGAGGGGCATGTTCCCGGCTGTTACCCCGACTTTGGATGAGAGACACAAGTGAATGCGTGTTTAGGTGTAATCAGCCACCTGCACTTTTGGCAGAATGACCGAGGTCTTTTACGTGCCACGGTGGTGACACGGCCGGGTGGGACATGGATATCGTCTCTGAGTCTGCACAGAGTCTGGAAGGAGCACGTCAAGTCCGCTAATAGGTATACGTTCTATACATCCACGTTGCTAGGGTACATGTATGGGACATTTTTTAAAGGCCCACTCCGCCTCGTGAAAACAGGTCGCCTCATTGTCTCCGACCTAGCTAGGCTTTTACATGGGTTAATATCATACCTCCACTTGATTACATACCAAACATGAACAGCTTGGCCAGGGGCGGTTTCTGTGCACAGTGGGTGGGTTTTTTTCAGACTGAATACATTTTGTAAAAGGCACTGGCGTCTTTTTCGAAAATTAATTCATAAAACATTCTAAATTACCACACCAAGGTGGTGGTGATTTTTGGTATGTGACCAAGTGGAGAGATAAACTTATCCCAAGTAAAGGCCTGGCCTCATGATGATGATGATGATGATGATGATGATGATGATGATGATGATGATGATGATGATGATGATGATGATGAGTCATGACGACGACGATGATGATGTTGTTATCGGTAAGTCAGTCTCAGTAGCGATACAAGTCAAAACCTGTTTGTGTAGAGGCAGCTCTATTTACCGTTCTTTGAGTTTGCCTTGCTGTGCCAGCTGGTGCGAGGAGAGAGGCCCCTGGGCCTGGCACAGGATGGGAGTGATGCCTGTCTCGTGGGCCATGGCCAGGGCTAGAGACACACTGCCCCAAGTGTACACGTCACGTGTCAACTCTTCGTACGATGACATATCTGTCCGTTGTCCTTGGCTCTGACCTTGAATGTACCAACGACCGGCTGGTTTAAAACGACAGTTTTGATACGAATTTTAAGACCAGCATCCTTTATATATACTACCCGTCATAAAAAAAACTAGGCAGTGGCATTAAGTGCTGATATTTGTAATTGGGCCGTTTATTGGAAAACCAGTAACATGACTCAAAACATTCTTTATCCTACCATAAGGCATATTCAGCAAACAGATGGCATGGCAATGATGGATTAGTGGGTGGTGTTTCAGTGGATTCACTGAAGCAAACCAACACTGACGAGACCCTTCGAAGTTGCAAAACAGCTTGGGGACAATGCAAAGGCACAAGACACCGGTTTGAAGAAATACAAATCACCAGTGTCTTTACCCCCCATATAATGTTCAAGAAAAGGTTCCATAAAGACAACCAAACATGTATGTGTCGGCTTTGTTACGTTATCTTGCTGCAAAAATACTCTAGAAAGAAAAAAACTTGACTAAATATAAAAAGAAACAAATTCCTCTTCTGTAATGTACCGAGTTCAATATCGGGTGCCTGTGGCTCTGACCTTTTTTGGATCTCTTGTTTCGTTTTACCCTTAAAATGTCTATGTAGCTCAACGGTTAGCATACAGCGTTTTCAATCGGCAGGTCGTAGGTTCGATCCCTGTCAGCGCTATATTTTTTTTAAATTTTATTTCATTGTTTCTTTACTCTGCTTTGTTTTGTTTTATTTTACTTTATTCATTTTTATTCCAAAGCATTATTGGTGATCAATTGCAATACTGACCAACGCTCGCCAGCTACTGATTTGGTATTGATCACTGCGCAATTCGTTGCGGCCAACCACAGAAGCAACATGAATCACTGGACCCGAGGCCAGAAGCAACATTACTTGACAACATTTAGTACACTGAACCCCATTTTTAAGACCTCCAAAAATCTGAGAAGTTCAGGTCTTAAAAAGGAGGGAGCCTTAAAAGGAGGTTATGTTTACAGAAGGGATGAACAGAAAGTCTACAAAAGCAAGCCTTTAAAGGGGAGAGGCCTTAAATTGGGGGTGGGGTGGGGTGTCTTAAAAGGGAGGTTTAATTGTACACAAAAACATGGAGAAAAAAAAGTGTTTTAGATGTTGCAAAACATAAGTTTGCAGGGTTAGCATCGAATTACTTCGACAAAATCTGGTGACACTGTACTTACGAACCACAAATCTCGTTACGTGATTGAGTCGCTCATCAGTCATCGTGCTGTTGCCGAAATACAAGTCTTTCTCAGTCTAAGCCTGATCTAGATGGATATATTTCATCAGATGTTATTAAAACACACAAAAAAGTTGACATAATGCCAAGGCATGTTTTATAACTGAAAACATTAACAGCTAGGGAGTTGAGAATAATCCAATCAAAAGAGGGCTGTGGGCAAAACCCGGAGTTTACGAAACCAAAACTATGCACAGACACACTTTTTGAAAATGTCTCTCATAACACCTCTTTGACATTGTGTGTAATACTCTACCTTAACTCAACAGTAAAATCAATGAGAATTTACGGCTTGTAATTGAATTAACTATGCAAGTGAATAATCGCACGCGAAGCCAGTTTAAATTGTTGCACAAGAAAATTGGTTGATGGTTAAAATCAACAAGGGCCCAAGCTGTGTTTTAATAAAAAGAGAAGGGGTACGGAAACATGTTTTGTTTGGGATAAAAGTATTGCACGATATTTGTTTGTTTGTTTGTTCGTTCATGGGCTTAAACTCCCGCGGCTTTTACGTGTATCCCGCCATTTAGGCAGCGGCATACGCCGCTTTCGGGGGAAGCATGCTGGGTATTTTCGTGTTTCTACAACCCACCGAACTCTGACATGGATTACAAGATCTTTTCCGTGCGCACTTGGTCTTGTGCTTGCGTGTACACACGAAAGGGGGATAAGGCAATAGCAGGTCTACACATTAGTAGACCTAGGAAATCGGAACAATCTCCTCCCTTAACCCACCAGGCTGCTGCAGCCGGGATTTGACACCGACCTTCCGATTAGGAGGCCGATATCTTATCCTCTAGGCCACTGCGCCCATCTGCAAAGTATTTCAAACGCCGGTATTATTGTATATACAGTGGTGCCTGTGTTAAAAGGCGAATACCATTTGGACCAGCCATGAGTGATGGAACATTGTACGCGGGGTATCTTGACAGGCACGTTTTAGAAGAAATAATAATAAAAAGTGACAACAAAAGGTGTGTTTTTTAAGCGCGGTGTCCGCAATCTGCATGAAAAAAATATATCTCTTAATTTATCAACAGCGCTCGATCTTTTCTCTACAACCAGAAATGTCTATTTTGTGAAATGCAAAACACACGGCAGTGCTCCGGTAGCTCAGTTGGTAGAGCACTGGACTTGTGATCGGAAGGTCGCAGGTTCGAATTCGGGCCGGGACGGACACGGGTCAACTTTATGTGCAGACCCAGAGACGGAAGCCATGTCCCACCCCCGTGTCATCACAATGGCACGTAAAAGACCTTGGTCATTCTGCCATAAGTGCAGGTGGCTGAATACACCTAAACACGCAGACACCTGGGTAGCGCGACTCCGTTGCTGCTAGCTTTCCACTGGGAGGAAGCGACCCGAATTTCCCAGCGATGGGACAATAAAGTAATGAAAATGAAAATGAAATGAAAATGAAATGAAATGAAATGAAATGAAAATGAAATGAAAATGAAAAAATGAAATGAAATGAAATGAAAATGAAATGAAATGAAAATGAAATGAAAATGAAATGAAAAAAAAAATGAAATGAAAATGAAAAAATGAAAAAATGAAAGGCCCGGTGGCAGACTGTGTCGTTGTGTGAATTAGGTCAGTTCGACCTTCGCTTACCCCGCTTTGCACAAAAAGTAACGTTGCTATCGGCACGGAGCTTTACCGCCTGCTAAGATTTTGTTTGTTTTTTGTTTGTTTGCCGCAGTCACGTAGGCCATCTCGAATTATTATGAGTTATTTCTAATATGCTGACTCACGGTTAGCAAATGATAACAAGACATGTCGAGAAAAAAGATATCAAGCATGAGCCTTTTAGGTGAATGCTGATATCGTTTGTGAGACATGTCTCATGTCTCACCCAGTCCCATTATTCAGTCCTAGCACTAACTCCATAATGCCAGACGCCAGGCGGAGCAGCCACTAGATTGCCAATTTTAAAGTCTTAGGTATGACCCGGCCGGGGTTCGAACCCACGACCTCCCGATCACGGGGCGGACGCCTTACCACTAGGCCACCGTGCCGGTATTACATAAGTATTATCTATACTGCGGAACCTACAACACAGACACCCCCAAAATTTAAATTCACAAAAGCAAGATTCCCGCGTAAAAGTTGAAAAAAAATCAGAACCGGCAGCTAAAACGGAACAAGCTTTGCATGTAATTAAAAAGCACAATTATATCAAATTTTTATTTAAAACAGTCAGTTTTGTTCATCTATCTTGTCTAACAATGACGACAAAAGTCATGGCATGCTGAACGGTGTTGATGTCATTCTTATCAGAAGCCTCAAAAGGTGGTTTTTGAAGTCGTTATATATGATAAAATAATAATAATAAATAACTTTTCTATAGCGCGAGTCCCATCAATTGGCTCCAGGCGCTTTACAAATTCATTATGGAATAAACTAGCACAAATCAACAAGCATACAAAGCATACATTTAACTGAGACATAACACCAAGATCCCAAGCACTAAGCAAAACTTAGCGTACAATGTTAAAAGTACACACACACACACACACACACACACACACACACACACACACACACACACACACACACACACACACACACACACACGCACGCACGCGCACAAAGATACCATTGACAAATAGACCATAAAGCACATGCAGGTATAGAGAGTTCCAAAACAGAATAGAGTTGTGGAGAGTCTACTCAGGATAAGCAAAGGCTTTACGAAACAGGTATGTTTTGAGTTGTGTTTTGAAGGAGGAAAGGCTGCTGGAGTCACGGATAGAACTTGGAAGCGAGTTCCAGACGGTCGGAATCTGGTACCTAAAGGTTCTTTCACCGAAGGTCTTGGTCCTGGTTTTGGGGATGCGAAGGAGTTTTTCAGAGGAGGATCTGAGAGAACGGGATGGCTCGTAGATACTGAGGGAATGGGACAAATAGGGGGGAAGTGATTTCTCAAAACAGCGGTACCCTAACAGAGCCAGCTTGTACTCGATTCTATACTTCATAGGAAGCCAGTGAAGGGTGGTAAGTAGGGGAGTGACATGGTCTTTCTTAGACTTCTGCAGAATGAGCCTTGCAGCACTGTTCTGGACTCTCTGTAAGCGATCAAGTTCTTCAGTGGGGAGGCCGGCAAGCAATGAGTTGCAGTAGTCAAGTCGACTCAGGATCAAAGAGGAGACAAGTTGAACAGTGGCTTGGAGTGTCAGGAATGATCTGACAGAGGAAATCTTGCGCAACTCAAAAAAGGCACATTTACAAACAAAACTAATGTGTTTTTGCATTGTCAGAGCAGAGTCCAGGTACACGCCTAGGTCCTTAACAGCGGTTTGGAAGACAATCTAAGTGACGCCTATTGTCAGGGAAGTTCAGTCAATCTGATTTAAAGCATGCCTTGAGCCTGACAGCATCACCTCAGTTTTTGAGTCATTCAGCTTGAGTTTATTGTCTATCATCCAGTCTTTAACTGACTCAATGCAGCGCTCAGTGTTTTTAACCACTTTTGGAAAATCACTGGGGGGAGCAGAATCCTCTATTTGGGTGTCGTCGGCATACTTGTGGTGTTCGCAGCCATGCCTCGAGATGACGTCAGATAGGTCCTGTGTGTATAGAGTAAACAGAACCGGGCCTAGAACAGAGCCCTGAGGTACTCCGTGCTTCAGGGGAACAGGGGATGATTCTTTTTGACCTATTTGTACTCTTTGAAAGCGTTCAGAGAGATATGATACGAACCACTGGAAGGCTTTGTCGGCAATTCCAAACGTGAACTGTAGTCTCTTTAGGAGGACGTCGTGGTCGATGGTGTCAAATGCCGCCGAGAGGTCCAAGAGTGCGAGCACAGACACTTCCTTGTTGTCAGCACTGGTCAGCAGCTTGTCAGTTACGTAAAGAAGAGCGGTTTCTGTGCTATGATTTTTCTTGTATGCGGACTGATGGACGTCCAAAAGATCATTACTCAGCAGATGTTCTTGGAGCTGCGCTAGCACACACTTTTCTAACAGCTTGGTCAGAAAGGGTAAGTTTGAAATGGGTCTATAGTTCTTTAAGCACTCCGTGTCTAGGCCTGGCTTTTTTAGAAGTGGTGTTATGACTGCCTCTTTAAACTGTGCAGGCACAGACCCAGACTGAAGAGAAAGGTTTAAGATTCTCGTTACAACAGGAACAAGAAAATCCAGGCAAGTTTTCATGAGTGACGTGGGAATGGGGTCAAGTGTGCAGGATTTTGAAGCACATTTTGAGATAAGTTCAAAAACAAACTTCTCAGAAACAGGGCTAAACCGTGTAAGGGGGGTCCCTGAAAATGCGGCGAAGGACATTTGTGTTTTGGATGAGTCGAGACCTTTGCGAATGTCAGAGATCTTCTGGTCAAAGAAATTGCTGAAAGTCTCGGGGAGTTCTGATGGGGGAATCAATTTAGGGAGGGCAGTGGCTTTCTTCTTCGCGAATAGCTCATCTGTTACAGAGAACAGAGCCTTGGTGTCTTTGCACTCAGCGAGGCGGGATGTATAGTATTCCTGCTTGGCACTGGTGTGGAGAGCTTTGATGTCGTCAAGCTGTTGACGATAAATCTGACGGTGAACTGTCAGGCCTGACGTTCTCCATAACCTCTCCCACTTGCGTACGAGCCGTTTGTGGTCCTTTATATTTATATGACAAAAACGGTATGTTTCAGACGGGCGCAGTGGCGTGGTGGTAAGACGTCGGCCTTCTAATCGGGAGGTCGTGAGTTCGAATCCCTGTCGCTGCCGTCTGTTGGGTTAAGAGTGGAGATTTTTCCGATCTCCCAGGTCAACTGATGTGCAGACCTGCTAGTGACTTAACCCCCTTCGTTTGTACACGCAAGCACAAGACCAAGTGCGCACGGGAAAGATCCTGTAATCATGTCAGAGTTCGGTGGGTTATGCACAAAAATGCCCAGCATGCCTCCCCCGAAATCGGCGTATGCTGAGTGAATGGCGGGGTAAAAACGGTCATACACGTAAAAACCCACTCGTGCTAAAAACATGAGTGAACGTGGGAGTCTAAGCCCATGAAGGAAGAAGAAGAAGGTACATTTCAGTGTTGTGCTAAGAAAAGTCGTAAAGATACACAATTGGGCCCAATAGCATATTTATCCTATATGATTACACATATTTAAAAATAATCACCCTACCCCCACCCCCCAAGCGCAATGAAACACGTTTTGGAATTAATTTGTTTTTTTCGTTTTTTAAGTTACTAATATAAGTCCGTTGGACAGTTGATCATTTTCATCTATGAAATTTAAACAGTCGGCCAAGGTTCAAGTTGCTATCTATTTCTGTTATTCGAAGGTAATCGCGCCATGTGCCTGTGGCATGCCCAATGTAGGTAAACCAGATTAAAAGACGCGGAGAGCTTAATTGCTTCTTTACGTCGACAGGGGGACAGAAGTGTATAATATCGTACGGCAAGTAAAGTGTAAATAGTTTAGTTTGAAAGTAACGTGAAAACACATTCATGTATAGTTACCTTCTTTGAAACCTGTGCTGCGCGCCCTGTGACACTCACGCCAAAGTCCAGCTGCTTCCTCGTCGGTCCGTTATATTTTTCCTTTCGGTGTCAGTCGGCCAATGCCAAGGTCTCCTGTCATAGGCAAATGACGTGTAACGCTACTTAATCATTAACTTAAAGGCACACTCAGCTTCGCGTGAACCATTAGTTTCTGGTCACAGACACTGCCATGCTTTCACACCCTTTCGTTTAAACACTCACCACTTGAGAACATCTTAAGTGCCCTTCGTAAAGAGCGAGCATTTGTCAAAGAATTTATTTTTGAATGGCCAGCCGGATTGTCTAGTACCACAATCGGACGCCTCGTTTTGGCGCTAGAACTAACTTTTAAAATCTAAATGAAAATTGACAGCTTGTAGCACAAAATAATATTCTTCAATCATAAAAGATTTCTTTTTTCATCAAGACAAGATCAGTACAACTCGAAGTTTTGAAAGTTTGAAAAAAGGGCGCCCGATACACGTCCCGCAAAGTCGTGTGTCCCCAAGCAGACGAATATTCTGCATATCGCTTGCTTCTTTGAAGCCAACCTCCGCCGATAAGTTTGTATGACTCGCAGTCGTTTATTGCATTTTAGATTCAGAGGTACACAATAACGTGCTATTGCAGATACGGCGAGTCGCATTGAAATCACAAACTGACGATGAAATTGTGAAAAAAGGAAAGTGTGTGACACGGGTCCACGATGCCTCAGGGGTAAAATAAACCATGAAATCTGGTGTGTGATTTACGCAAGCTAAATAGCCATTCATGACGAACTGTGTCATTTATGCTGTTAATTGCAAGCGTGTTCCATAAGCTTAGAACTGTTTTTTTTTTGTTAAGATTAAAATTGGTTTGTAAACCATTTGAGACAGACTGGGGCTTTTATGATATCCGACAACAATAGACCCTGACAATCGACATCGCTATTTGCTAATATTTTGTCTGTGATCATTTCAGAATGTGTTGAAAAAAGTGTGAAAAAAAATGAGAGAAATCAATCGGACAGATTTTATGATACAGAATTTTGAATATGACTCATGGCATGCCAAGATTCAGATAAACGAGGGTTGGGTAATTGGATGGGGTATCGGACCGGTCCATTACAACCACAGGACCTATTTTAAAAGTGGTATTAACCTTGATCTACGTTTGTTGTAATGATGTGTTTTTATTTGAATTATTGTAACGTGTCTTTCCGTTGTGGCTGGAAATAGCTTAATTACGTGACGTTTTGTAGGCTAAAATTCGAGCAGTTTTTCAATTGAACATATTTCCAGGAGCATCCGATCGATTTTAACCATCACACGAGGCCGACCACATTCCCCACCGTCACATATGAAAACATCAAAACAATTGACCGTGACATTTTGACAACAACCTGCAAAACGTACCATTACCCACATGTTGAACAATGGCGTGTCAACTGATTGCGGCTATATCGTTCGTACACCGGATGTTTCCGTTCATACAGTACAGCGTCATATTCGGCACTTGGTCGAGGAAAACAATTACGTTAAATCGTGTGGGAAGTGCACTTTTGCGATATTGCAATAATAAGGTAGAAAATTGGTTGGGCTGTGTGTACAATAAATATCAATCAATCAATCAATCAATCAATCAATGACGCTTATATCGCGCATATTCCGTGGGTACAGTTCTAGGCGCTCTGCAGTGATGCCGTGTGAGATGAAATTTTATACGGCCAGTAGATTGCAGCCATTTCGGCGCATATTTACCTTTCACGGCCTATTATTCCAAGTCACACGGGTATAGGTAGACAATTATTAACTGTGCCTAAGCAATTTTGCCAGGAAAGACCCTTTTGTCAATCGTGGGATCTTTAACGTGCACACCCAATGTAGTGTTACACGGGGGGAGGGTTCGGACACCGAAGAGAGTCTGCACACAAAGTTGACTCTGAAATAAATTTCCGCCGAACCTGGGATCGAACTCACGCTGACAGCGGCCAACTGAATACAAATCCAGCGCGCTACCAACTGAGCTATATCCCCGCCCCAATACCAAGGTGCTAGTCGACCTGATGATTACACACGCGGGTCAAACGTGGCAGCATTGCATGCTTTTTCCACATTGTCTTATTTTCTCGCTCTGTAATCTAAACTCAATCAATCAATCAATATGAGGCTTATATCGCGCGTATTCCGTGGGTACAGTTCTAAGCGCAGGGATTTTTTAATATTTTTTATGCAATTTATATCGCGCACATATTCAAGGCGCAGGGATTTATTTATGCCGTGTGAGATGGAATTTTTTACACAATACATCACGCATTCACATCGGCCAGCAGATCGCAGCCATTTCGGCGCATATCCTACTTTTTCACGGCCTATTATTCCAAGTCACACGGGTATTTTGGTGGACATTTTTATCTATGCCTATACAATTTTGCCAGGAAAGACCCTTTTGTCAATCGTGGGATCTTTAACGTGCACACCTCAATGTAGTGTACACGAAGGGACCTCGGTTTTTCGTCTCATCCGAAAGACTAGCACCCACCACCTAGGTTAGGAAAGGGGGGAGAAAATTGCTAACGCCCTGACCCAGGGTCGAACTCGCAACCTCTCGCTTCCGAGCGCAAGTGCGTTACCACTCGACCCCTGATTTGCACATGAGCACCAAAAGCATTGCCTGCTATGACATTTCGCTTGAACAGAAGTTTATAAAAAACCATGGCTTTTGTACAATAACTTGTTTTTTGACAACATGCCGATTGCGTTCGTACGCCATGATTCAGTACAAACAAGTGAACCTTTTCCCGTTCATACAATTAGTGTTTCCGTTCATACACATTCGTTAAATCAGGAAGAAACAGGCCCCCACTACAAGTTATGTGTTTTTCAATGGTCGTCAGATAGCACAAAAAAAAACGCCTACGAGTGATATTGGACCTATGTGAGCCATAAAAAGTATTGAATTTGAATGAGGCGGAGTGGGCCTTTGAATAACAATCAGTTCTTCACGGAATTTTAAAGTTATGTTGAAATGCAGTCCCTTTCGTACCCTCTCCCCATGACCACAATTCATTGTTCTTCTGGATTACTTTATTCATGTCACGTCCGCCATCATGATTATTTGCGTAATCAGTGTTGTGTTTTTTTGTATCATGTACAATAAGCCTTTGCTTGAGTTCGAATCCTAGTCAGTTGCTTACTGTTACCGATTTTTTTCTTGTTATGCACCTATTTCGAATACCGTTATGTCTTATGATTCAATCTGAATGTCAAAGGCTACTTGGTAAAATTTAAAAGAAATAGCTTTTAAAACGCGGTTTCCACAGTGCTGCCTCAACTTATTAGGGGAAGGGCTCCTAATATGGACCGCTTTTTGTTTCATGCTGATAACTAGCTTGTTTTCTTGCCAAGAAGTTTCTTTTGTGTTTGGTATTCCTTCTCTCTTAGGTTAATCGTTAGGCCTAATTAGAGTAAATAGCTTTGATAGACATTCAGCCAAAATTAAATACAGAAAAAAAATCACGAATGGTCCATATTAGGAGCCTGGGCGCCTAATATGGACCAGTGGAGAGGCCTTCACGAATCACTGTAAAAAAGTCCCCTATACTTCAAAATAACATGATACAACTTAGTGTGCAAGTCAGACAAAATAAAATATGCTTTAGATTTATCTGTTTTGGGTTGATGAGAGAGTGAAAATAAGTGAAATTATCAACTTCCACGAAAAGAAGACTATTTGTTATATTTTTTGGAAATCTGGAGGGCTAGTTATAGGTTATTTTCAGCCGCTTCCAAAAGAATTAATGAAACTAGCCTTTAGCTTTTAGTTTCTTCGATTTGTTGAAGGTGGTCCATATAAGGGGACTCACATATACTTTGAGATTTTGCTATTATTTTTTGTTTGCAGTAAAAACTCGGGATCAACACTGCTAAAATGTAACAAATACGGTCTTTGCTGTCATATAGCAAGTTTTGTGTGATGAAAGGTTTGGCTGTGGACAGAAACGAGTCCGTTTTAGGCGGCAAATTTAGAGTGAACGCTGCCAAAAGTGACAAAAAGAGAAAAAGCCTAACAGTTTTGAGGTTTGTGTTTCTGCATGTGCAAGTTATCCAGAGAGGGTAAATCAGTACAGCGAATGAAATTGTTTTGAGCGCTCTAGCGCCGTTAGTTTGTCAGAACTGGAGGTGGTCCATATTAGGAGCCGGTCCATATTAGGAGCCCTTCCCCTACAACTTAGAAATTTAATTATGACTTCACTGAAAAAGGGCCATAAAAATCGAGAAAGGCGGCACAAGAAAATAACCTCAAGAAAGTGAATCATTTGCAGTGCCAAAAAACAAATATGTTTTTCAGGCTTTGATATCTGCTTTCCACAAACAGACACAAGCACACACAAACTGCTAAAATAATGTAATTCTCGATCTCCCGCGGCCCCAATGAAAACTAATCATTGTAAAATAAAGGGATCAGGTCGCGGGCATGTGGTGAGACTCAAACCAACCAGACAAGTGAAACAAATTAAAGAAGTAAGCGCTTTAAATGCATACGACATAAGTATGCAATAGAAGTAAGAGTTATGCGGAAACAATCTCCCAGCACCTGAGAGAATAACAAGTCGCGTAAGGCGAAAATACAACATTTAGTCAAGCTCAGTCGAACTCACAGAATGAAACTGAACGCATTGCGTTTTTTTCCGCAAGAACGTACACTCGTAGCATCGTCTGTCCACCGCTCGTGGCAAAGGCAGTGAAATTAACAATCCAGAAAAGCGCGGTAGCGGTTGTGCTGAGGAGGAAAGCACGCTTTTCTATATCTCTATTCTTTTTAACTCTCTGAACGTGTTTTTAATCCAAACATATCATATCTATATGTTTTTGGAATCAGGAACGGACAAGGAATAAGATGAACTTGTTTTTAAATCGATTTTGGAAATTTAATTTTAATCATAATATTTATATTTTTAATTTTCAGAGCTTGTTTTTAATTCGAATATAACATTATAAGATGTTTGATGGTTTGTTGACAGACCAGCTTTTTTGTCTGTCCGAGGGGGAGCATATCGTCTTTTAGTGTTTCATATTTATTGACCAAGGCCGAAGGCCGCGGTCAATAAATATGAAACAAAAGTCGATATGCCCCCCGAGGACCGACAAAAAAGCTGGTCTGTCAACAAACCATCAAACATCGTTTTTGTCATCATTTTGGTAGTGAGAAAACAAGTGCACAATCAACCCAGGGAGCCATGCTTTGAAACACGGGTCCCGTGCTGATAACCACACGGGTCCCGGTTTGATAACCACTGGCAATCAAAGATGGCGTGTGAAAGCAACTTTCTGTGTTTTTGAGTTCATTAAATGAGTTGGGATGAATATGTCAGGTTTGAGGATGCACATTTCTGTAGCCGGGTTCATCTCGGTATTCCACCCCCTCCGCTTTCTGTTGTAAATATTAAGCTGAGCACGGTGATCGAATGTGGAAGCTACGTTTGGTCAAAGGTCACAGAAGATTTGCGTCGTGCAGCGAAGGAAAGAATCGCGATCTTGTTTCCGACTCGGTACCTCTTTGTTTTTCATTAGACCTGTCATTCTGCTTGCTCGGCTTTGTTAGATGTTTGCATATCGTGTTGCTATTTTCTTTGCTTTTATTATTGTTTCTTACTTGTGCTTCGTTTATCGATACAACGTCTTGTGCACGGGTCAAAATGTGTGTGTCAGGTGTCGTTTTACTTGAACTTGACGTTCGTGTTTCTCCGAACGTCTGTGTATCGAAACACAGATACACGCACTCCGTGACTTTGTAAGAAGACATAACATATCGGTAGGTTTCATTTGTTTGTGACGAATTTATTGAAGTAGTTTTGTTTTTTTGTTTACTTTTGCCAGTTTGCCAGTTGGTTTTTGGAACTTTGCAAAGCAGTGTCTTGTCGTCTGTTTAGGTCTGGGGAAACGCCAATGAAAAGAGCCGAAGAATCCTCGAGCGTTTCTATTGGGTTTGCTTTTGATTATCCATGTAATAGGGCTTCCTGCAACTATGGTAACCGGGGATTTATTCCCCGGGGAACATGAGATTTATTTCCCAGGTGCTTGTGAATGAAAACTCGTGAAAATGATGACAAATTTATATGTTTTTGGAATCAGAAAATGATGAAGAATACGATAAACGTAATTTTGGATCGTTTTATAACAAAATAATTTTAATTACAATTTTTAGATTTTTAATGACCAAAGTCATGAATTAATTTGTAAGCCTCCAAGCTGAAATGCAATACCAAAGTTCGGCCTTCGTCGAAGATTGCTTGGCCAAAATTTCAATCAATTTGATTGAAAAATGAGGGTGTGACAGTGCCGCCTCAACTTTTACAAAATGCCGGAAATGACGTCATCAAAGACATTTATCGAAAAAATGAAAAATTGTTCTGGGGATATCATACCCAGGAACTCTCATGAAATATTTCAGAAAGATCGGTCCAGTAGTTTACTCTGAATCGCTCTACACACACACACACACAGACACACACAGACACAGACACAGACACACACACATACACACACACACACACACACACACACACACACACACACACACACACATACACCACGACCCTCGTCTCGATTCCCCCCTCTATGTTAAAACATTTAGTCAAAACTTGAGTCAAGCAGTATGTAAGAAACTTGCATTCTCCCAGTAAGCCCCACGTTGCAAGCCCCTGGAGCAAATTTTTGATTAGTGCTTTTGTGAACAAGAAACAATTGACAAGTGGCTCTATCCCATCTCCCCCCCTTTCCCCGTCGCGATATAACCTTCGTGGTTGAAAACGACGTTAAACGTTAAATAAATAAATAAATAAATAAAGAAAGAAAGTCAAAACTTGACTAAATGTAACAAGCATTGAAATGGAGTACAAGCGACTTTCATCCTCACACTGACACTGTCAAAGAATGATGTTCGAAAGTCGTGCAACTTCATATGGGCCTATAGTAACTGACACTCAGTCAACTGACCGACGGCTAAAGTCACACGAGGGACGAGATGAATAGTGTGGAAAAGAAATCAGTGTTATACATTGTTCAGTCAAATGCCGTGTGCCTGTGCTCGCGACTGGTCAGTTATTTGCTGAGAAATATTGTCAAAACCCTTCGTTCATTGCTCTGCGATAGCCCGTCTAAGTCCGAATAAAACACAAAGAGTCACGTTCTTTACACAAACAAATTTTAAAGGCAAGAAAGACATATATAAGAAAGACCTAAGAACAATGGCAATGGCCAATGCTTTGTTGTGAGGCTTGCGGCCACGTTCGACAATCCCAGGCAGAAGAGAACGGCAGGGTAAAGGCCATTCGCCAATGGTTTCCACTCTTTCTCTACGCCACACAAGTTCGTCCAATCAGAGACGCGTTGAGAAATCAAACGCCGCAGACGCGGCTGATTCGAGTTACAATGGCCGACAGAACAGAGAAATCGTAGTGACGTTTTGCGAGGAAAACCTGTGAATTCCTTACGATCTGGTGAGCATCATATGTTTAATTAGTCGAATATGAAATGTGTACGTAGTCTTTCTACTAACTGTAACTTTCATATACTTAAACGTGGCTTTGTGCTGGCGTACGACTTTGTCAAACGGTTGTTACTGAAGCGAAATTCACACCAACCAGTGAAGTGGCCAGTACGGCAGTAGTGGCGAGCGAGGCACGACCCGTTATGCTTGAGATACTCGAGTGGTGTCATAAACTCTGCACCCTGCCTGTGAATGTTCTTGGTAGCCGCGTAAGCAGGCTGGTTGTGTGCAATTATGTTTCGTTTTAGAGCTGATCAAAGGATATGAATGGTTAATTGTTACGCTTTTTATAATCAAGTCACGCAAGTTTACGGACAAAAGTAACACTGGCCACTTAGGCAGAAAAAAATAGGTGTGGTTACGGTAACATAGCCAAAAAAAAATAGGGTAGGAAGGTAGGCAAACACTTTTTTTTTTAAACTTTTTTTCTGTGTACAAATTAAACCTACTTGACAGGGAAATAAGTGTGCGACTCGGGCGCTTTTGCTTTCATTGCGTTTTCTGCACTCGTTTACTTGTTTTTGTGTGTGTATTTTTTTGACAAATGAAATAAAAAGTTATAGGGTCGGCCCAATAAAATAGGGTAGGTCGGGTTACCGTAACCACACCTATTTTTTTTTTAGGCCTTACAGAACACATTGAGTGATTGACTGAGTTATATATCAATTCGAAAATAGCTAGGCGCTGATTTCGGGCCTAAGGACACAGGATTTTGTCCTAAATCAAATATTTTGTCATAGTACTTAGTAGTTGTTGGTTTTACAATTTGCGCCATACAATAAAACCTAATACTTCATTTAATTTTAAAGTTCATGCATAAGTTCCCCTTTTACTATTTAGTTCGTTTTTATTTTTCTAACAGAAGCACAATACATGTAATCAGAAATCTGTGATGAAGTAATTCTTGACTGTTTGTAAAAATATTGTATCATCCAATTTATTTCCTTTGAGTTTAAACAATTAAAGTAAAACCACAAATGATCCATCTTATAACATTGTGAACCATTCCTACCACAATCCAGTCTTAGCTTTTCAGGATTTAAAGTAAGCTGTCATCATAATTCAGGATCAAGGATCAGATTTATTCAAGTGAAAATTTGGTACGCTGATTTTAAAAGCAAGTGTCTATTGTGGCGACTTCAAACATCATTTTTTTCCACGACATATCGTTTGCAGCAGGTGGTCTAGCCTTGTTACTGGTACACGGTTGGCGATGGATATATTATTTATTAGAAACACATGCACTTGTGCAAACATACACACACAAACAAACAACAACAAAAACAGGGGAAAAGATTTGAATTGGATAAGTTGTCCAGGGTTTAACCTGGGAGAAAAAGGCAATGGGACATTTGTCCCCCTCAACCAAATTCTGATGGGACATAGTCGAAGGCAAGAAGCGCCAGAGAGGCCTGTACACGTTTTGACCAAAGATGCAAAATGGTGCAATTCGGTGTGAAAATTAGCCCCTATATCGTGTTATCTCTGTATGTGTGTAAGTCACTAAGTGTGAGTGTGTGTGTAAAGTGTATATTTGGTGGCGCAGTGGTACATATTCTCAATGCGCCCTTTGACGCACTGAAGGGAATTGTGATGGGACATTTTCAGATTTAATGCGCCAATGGCGCAAGGCGAAATCCTGGGTGTCACACAATTTCCAAAACAGAAACTGAACTAGGCACACTCACACAAAAACAAAACAAACAAAAACAGGGGAAAAGAACAGAATTGGATACAATCCCCAAGTGAAGTCCAAAACTGAACCAGGCATGATTTGGAAAGAAAAAAATATCCAACCCTCTTCCTAAAAATAAAATCAGTTTCCTCAATCCTTGCCAACCAGTTCAATGAAGGGAAGTTGGATAACTTGATAAGGCCAGCCAAACCACCATTTAAAGTGAGCAGTAAACGGGAGAGTCCGGCATTTATGGTGTGGGGGTGTTTCTGGGTGAGGTAACCTCTTCCCCTTGGGTCCCCCTCCCTGCCACGGTTCAGCCCCTACCATTGACACCTCAGTTAGCAGTCATTTATCAATCAGACACACACAGCATGCTGTCCAGGGACACTCTGCCCTGGCTAAAGAGTACCTGGGCTCTTCTGTTGTTGCGCTGACAAGCAATCATTCCTCTGACATGGTTTGTGTAGGTGGGCAATTTTCATCTTGTTTGGTTTACATAATTGGAACTGCCAGCTAAGCTATCATTTCTGTGTCGGTTGGAATTTTTTGGATGATTTTCACAGAATGTCAAAAATAAGTTTGTTTATTTCTGACATTCTTTGAAAATCAGAATTCAAAAAATAAGTTTGTCAAAATTCAACCTTTGCGAAGTTATAGTGATACTTTGGTCATGTTCCCAAGTTATGATCCAGTTCCAATGCCAAACAATATTTTACTGTGATTTTACTTTCAGTTTCATAGTTGTATTCATTCAGACATTCTTTTCCCCCCAAAGATGCTGTCTTGTGTTATGAACTGAACAACAATTCAGTGGCAATCTTGTGTTCTGTTGAAATAATTATAAATACTTTAATGACTGTATTACTATATCTCTTTAGTTCTGGAAACTGGTTTCCCAATCACATGAACTCTAGAAATGTTTATTCACCAGTTCTATGACCATCAAGAAAGAATAGACAAAAATAATGTGTCACACTATGAACATTTTGTTTGTCTTTTTGACTCACATGCGAAGCAAAAGTGAGTCTATGTACTCACCCGAGTCGTCCGTCCGTCCGTCCGGAAAACTTTAACGTTGGATATTTCTTGGACACTATTCAGTCTATCAGTATCAAATTTGGCAAGATGGTGTATGATGACAAGGCCCCAAAAAACATACATAGCATCTTGACCTTGCTTCAAGGTCAAGGTCGCAGGGGCCATAAATGTTGTCTAAAAAACAGCTATTTTTCACATTTTTCCCATTTTCTCTGAAGTTTTTGAGATTGAATACCTCACCTATATATGATATATAGGGCAAAGTAAACCCCATCTTTTGATACCAGTTTGGTTTACCTTGCTTCAAGGTCAAGGTCACAGGAGCTCTTCAAAGTTGGATTCTATACATATTTTGAAGTGACCTTGACCCTGAACTATGGAAGATAACTGTTTCAAACTTAAAAATTATGTGGGGCACATGTTATGCTTTCATCATGAGACACATTTGGTCACATATGATCAAGGTCAAGGTCACTTTGACCCTTATGAAATGTGACCAAAATAAGGTAGTGAACCACTAAAAGTGACCATATCTCATGGTAGAAAGAGCCAATAAGCACCATTGTACTTCCTATGTCTTGAATTAACAGCTTTGTGTTCCATGCTAGGTTTAGTTATTTGACCTTGACCCTGAAGGTCAAGGTCATGTAAAGGTCAAGGTCAAGCATGTGAGTCGTATGGGCTTTGCCCTTCTTGTTATCAACTTGTCTTGTAAAACTAAAACTAAAGGACTGTGTACATTAATTAGACTTTTTGAAATGCAAACATGATAAATCTTAAATAGTTTGAGAAAGTTTGAAATATTGTCTACATTTTCCTATTTGTACATTCTTTTTTTTATGTGACAATTTTACTTAGTTATAGTTATAATCATCTGTCCCAATCCTCACAAGTACAGGTCTATCAGTATCAAATGTCAGTTATAACACTTTTACTATCAGCTCTTTAATTATCAAGTGTACCCAATCCATGGCCTTTTTATGGATAAAATGTTTTCTGATCAATATTTTGAACTTACTGTGTACGTTTGCACATTTCTGATACCTTGTGTGTGTTTGTGTGTGTGTGTTTAAACTTAAAGCTGTTTTCTTTCTAGCTGTTGTAGATTTTTTTAATGTTGCTTTTCTACCAGCAGCTGCTGTATCATCTACCAGTGCGACCGCCCGGCTCAGAACGATTCACTATGCAGCGCTGAAAGTCCAGAGAATGGTGCACTAGCCTTTGGCGAGTGCTTCTCTAAATTTACAAGCCAAATAGAAAATTTTACTCGCCAAACCAACAAGACGACTCTTAACTAATTCTGAGGCTTGCATTTGATCATTGCAGTACACCCCAGCGGTATGCATCTGTTTTGATTTGTGTTTCACTGTCACCAGCACACACCAACGGCAACACACACACACACACACACACACACACACACACACACACACACACACACACACACACACACACACACACACACACACAAACAGTTCAATTTGAGCTGACGATCGATGCTGTCGGTTTGGTCTTTGTTTACTTCTTGCTTTTTGAACGCTGACTGAATTGAGGCTGTGGCTCCAACTCAACTGGCAGTAGCAGCTGAGCCGGTGTAACCAATTCAGATTACTCCCGACTACAGATTTCTGAGGACAAAGTGAGAAAATAGAAACAGAAGGAAGAATAATAGAGAAACAAGATAACGTATCAAGTAATCAAGTAGAAAGGGAGACGAAGACATGAAGCGCTAATCTGATGACACTAATACTGGGTGAACAGACGCCACACAAACACACTATGTTATAATGCACCTTGTGGATAGGGGAAACAACTTCACAGACATTTAAGGCATTCATTTTGCTGACTTAGACAACATAGCACGTCCTGTTGTAAATCATTTTGCAAAAAATAAGGGTTTAAAGACAAAGAGCGTTCAATTTGTTTAACAAAAAATGTACATATCTTAAATCATTAAATGCCATAAACGATAAAGTGTACACAATAGGGTGAGTTACTATGTCTTCTTGGTTGCTTGTTTTATGACCTGGAACACAAGGCAGTTTTCTTGAACCGCTGTTTATTAGTCCGTGGATTTCTACTTACTAGCCCGCTCTTCCCTGTTAATTTTTTGTCTTTTGTGTCTTTTCAGTAACTGTCAGTTTCACTGTAATTCTCACCGTGATGGTTGTGAAGGCGTTGCCATGTTGTGTAGATATTTCGAACCGATCAGGTCTGTATGATATTGATCGATCTTTAATCAAAGGCACGTTCTTGTCAAACCATGGGAAAGTAAGGTTTCGCATTGTTGGGATGGCTAGACCGGTTTACTGCGTTTGTTATGGTCCACGACACCCCTCACCCCCATCTCCTTGTTCAGAGTTTATCTTTGCGAGCAACACTCTGGTGTTTTGAGCAACTTTGACGTTTTTTTCTTGACAGATGCGTTGAAAGGACAATCCAATTGTTTATGTGTTCATTTTTAGACAAATTGCGAGACTAAAAGTCGCTGGGTTTCATTGCAATAAGTAACTGACTTACAATTCCTGTACTGTATAGACACTGACTGAACGGGAAGTCCTTTGCGTTTGGCAGGCTGTCGCAGTGGAGTGAGGTATAACTGAATTAACAGTTGAATTTGTTTATATTGTCACCTTGCAAGACGAAACCAGTGGCAGCGAATGAAGAGGTGGCTGCTGAGGCTTTGTCGCTGGTGTTGGCAGTTTAACAAGGTGGCAAAACTCGACTGGTTCACACACCTACGGTCGTGGCCTCGGTCAGTTGTGTACAATTTCTGAAGTCAATGTTGTGCTCAGTTTGAACACTTTACGACCTACCCTTTTAACTCAGGGGGGGGGGGGGGGGGGGGGGGGAGAGGGGGGGAGGGGGGGGGGGGCGGTTGGTTAGGGGGAAAACCACCCGACGAAATTCGGGTGTTGTAAACAATGCTTTTGTTTGTGCACTTGTGTATGTGACTTTTTCACCGGTCGGAAAGCACCATCTCAAGTTCCAAGTCTTCGGCGATGATGAAATGCATTGCAAAATAATGCCTGAGAATCAGTTGCTAATTGGACTCATTTTGGCGATTTTAAGGTCTTCGGTAGCGCCGGCCTGTTTTACATCACACCTTGAACGATGGAATTGATATTTAACGTCCTTAAACGTTGGGCGCGATGGTTTACTACCTATGTGCATTGTTCGGGCGGTCAGTCGCCCAGGCAAAGGGCTGAACGGGGTCGTTGTTCTCGCGGTCAATAAAAAGCTCTCTAGTTGTACGGTACTGCAGCCAGCGCACAAAGCCAGGCTCAGTTTCCCTCTGGTCGGCTACCAGATGGTCCTGAGAGGGGCCCTGTGGACCCACCGGCCCTTGAGGGCCCCAGGTCTCTTAATTTCCCGGTAATTGGCCCTGCATAAGGGCCCTCATTATTCCGCGGCCCAGTGGGAGTTACGCCGAGGCAATCGGGCTCAAGCCTCGGGTGGGTTCCCGCGAGACTATTGGGGGAGAGGGTCCAGGGGAAGGGACTCGTCAGACCGCTGAAAGCAGCCCTTTTAGTTCTGAGAAATTGCCTTCATCCGCTCGTTAGGTTCGCACACATCTCTGTGGGTTCGCAGGCCCCTTCGCTACACTGGACGTTTTGGGGAGGCTGTACTGAGTTTGCCGAGTGAAAGGGATGTTATAGATTGCACTGGAGGCTGTGTGACGCTTCGGAAAGGGTGATGTCGTGAGAGAAACTAGACAGGAAGAGGCTTATTTCCTGCCACTGGCAATCTTATCGTCGCGTTGGATGTGTCTGATGTACTGGACTGAAGTTTGGCCAAACTATTGGCTTAGAAGCTCTTTCTCCTATCTTGGACTTGGGTACGTGTACTTGACTGCTTGTGTTGCCTTCTTTTCTTGACCGGTTCGTTTCACTCGTGGATTGAGATGGGGAGTTGTGACAGTGACAGTTTTAAAATCATGGACTTTATCACTCCTTGTGCCGTCAACTGTGTCAAAGGATTCTCAAGGTATGTTCATCACATCACATTATATTTTCCCTTCATGTGTTTCAGCTGGGTTAGAACACGCGTTTCGTATAGCTTCTTTGCTGTTTTGCTACAATTACATGTATGCGAGATTGTATAGTGTTCAAATAATTCGCTTTAAAACAAATGTGACAAACGGTGGAAGTAGAGGTGGGAGGAATACATGTAATCATTTCCTCCATCAATAAATGTATTTTTCTTTTGCGTTGGTAGTTGCGGAAATATAATTTCGTCCGATATTAGGTCTTAAACTAAGCAAGCGAAATGCCAAAACTATTAAATCGTGCTATAATTTGACACCCTTGCGTGTTAATGTGCGATGGATGAACACAAATCGATTTTTATGTTTGACATGTAATGCCAATGTTTGAACGGCATCGGTAAGATTGAACGAATTTCTTCAATCTTGCACTGGTGGTGGTGCTAATTATTTCGTTAGCGCCGCTGACGCTGACTGATGTCACGGCTGTTGGTAATTATCGGAGAAACTCGGGCTGCAGCATGTTATTTGTGAATCGAGAAGAAATTACCTGCATGAGGAGAAAAGGTCTTCGGATTGAAGAATTTTCTTTCCGATCGAATTAACATGTTAAAAAGAACAGCAACAACAGATTTTTTAATTTGTATTTTTCTTTAGAGTGAAGAAAATATTCATGGGTAATTACATCGAATATAGCCCCAGCATGCAGTATCAGATCACGATAAATTCTTTGCCGCTCAGTTCTAAGTTTGACTTTTAGTGATTAACTGTGTTTGCGAGCTTTGGGTGGTGACAGCTGATTATACGGGAAATCTGATTCACCCTATAGGATTGATCACTAAAAAGTCAAATGACGCTAGTATGTTAAAGACGGTAAAAATTTTTTTTTAAATCTGCATACTTTTTATTATATTTAGTCAAGTTTTGACTAAATATTTTAACGTAGAGGGGGGAATCGAGACGAGGGTCGTGGTGTATGTGTGTGTGTCTGTCTGTCTGTCTGTCTGTCTGTCTGTCTGTCTGTGTGTGTGTGTGTGTGTAGAGCGATTCAGACCAAACTACTGGACCGATCTTTATGAAATTTTACATGAGAGTTCCTGGGATTGATATCCCCGAACATTTTTTTCATTTTTTTGATAAATGTCTTTGATGACGTCATATCCGGCTTTTCGTGAAAGTTGAGGCAGCACTGTCACGCTCTCATTTTTCAATCAAATTGGTTGAAATTTTGGTCAAGTAATCTTCGACGAAGCCCGGACTTCGGTATTGCATTTCAGCTTGGTGGCTTAAAAATTAATTAATGACTTTGGTCATTAAAAATCTTAAAATTTAAAAAAAAAAAAAAATTTATAAAACGATCCAAATTTACGTTCATCTTATTCTCCACCATTTTCTGATTCCAAAAACATATAAATATGTTACATTTGGATTAAAAACAAGCTCTGAAAATTAAATATATAAAAATTATTATCAAAATTAAATTGTCGAAATCAATTTAAAAACACTTTCATCTTATTCCTTGTCGGTTCCTGATTCCAAAAACATATAGATATGATATGTTTGGATTAAAAACACGCTCAGAAAGTTAAAACAAAGAGAGGTACAGAAAAGCGTGCTATCCTTCTTAGCGCAACTACTACCCCGCTCTTCTTGTCAATTTCACTGCCTTTGCCATGAGCGGTGGACTGACGATGCTACGAGTATACTGTCTTGCTGAAAAATGGCATTGCGTTCAGTTTCATTCTGTGAGTTCGACAGCTACTTGACTAAATGTTGTATTTTCGCCTTACGCGACTTGTTTATACTATGTGAAGAAAAGTGGTTGAATTATTTTAATTTCAAGAAAAATTCATGTATTTATTTTTGTTACAATTATTACTTATTTTACTTGCAGGGTATCTTGAAATTACTCACCCTTCCCCTTTACACTTATTGTATCAATTTGATTTACCTGTTCTGGCATATTTAGACAAATGTTTGTTGGTAAGAATTCGTTTGTTTGCGGAAAGATGTCTCTGCAAGTTGCTGCATTTATTTAAGCAAAACCGCCTGGCGTTATCTGTTGTGGCACGTTTTTGCGTTTATAGCTTCAATTAAATTACACTACGTTACAACTGCAAGTGTAGCATGCACCAACAACTTTTGAACTCAAAAGTCAAAGTTGTGTGCGGAGAAAAGAAACCTTCGTTCAGAACCATCAACTAGATTTGGATTCACAGCAGCACGGTGTCTTTTGTTTTTATTTCAAATTAACAGTTCGGACGTGGTTAGCTCACTCTGCTTCCACGGAATACACAAAAATTCAGAAAACTTTGGGGGACCGGTTTAGGAAATTCGGTAATATTTGATACACCAGGGACACAGTATTTGGACCGGAGGTCGGAACTTTAGATGCTCACTCACTCGAGACAAAAGGTTCAGTTTCACACATTCGCGAACTCCAGTCATGTAAACGGTGTGAAACCATGGTCATTATTTGGATAACATTTCCTACAAGTGGACAGGAACCGTGTGTTTGATAACCTTTGTAGTGGAGGTCGGACTTTGGAGTTGGCGATTCTGGTTCACTCTTGACAAAAGCTTTGGTTAGTTCCTCAAATTTGCAAACTACAGTGAAGACATAGCAAGGGACCGAGGCCCTCTGTCAGTGTGTCACGGAGGTGCTGATGGTGCTTGCTGCGTTTCGTCACGGGTACCCGGACCCTTTTGGTGTTGTTACGGTGACGTGGCGAATCAATCAGCCTGCCATTGTCGTCATCGTTTGAGGAGGTGACGGCATCCGCTGCTTTGTGAACACGCCTGAGACTGTTTCTTGTTGACACGACCTGATTGCGCAGGACGTCCTTTTCTTTATTTGGTGTTTAACGTCGTTTTCAACCACGAAGGTTATATCGCGACGGGGAAATGGGGGAGAGGAGCCACTTGTCAATTGTTTCTTGTTCACAAAAGCACTAATCAAAAATTTGCTCCAGGGGCTTGCAACGTAGTACAATGTAGTACCTTACTGGGAGAATGCAAGTTTCCAGTACAAAGGACTTAACATTTCTTACATACTGCTTGACTAAAATCTTTACAAAAATTGACTATATTCTATACAAGAAACACTTAACAAGGGTAAAAAGAGAAACAGAATCCGTTAGTCGCCTCTTACGACATGCTGGGGAGCATCGGGTAAATTATTCCCCCTGCTGGCCTGTGCGCCCCGGCCCCGTGTGACCCCATTGTCCTCCTCCTTGGCCCTGCTCGCCAGCTGCTGGCTAATATGTGCCCGATATAAATTGCATAAAAAATTAAAAAAAGATCCCTGCGCTTAGAACTGTACCCACGGAATACGCGCGATATAAGCCTCATATTGATTGATTGATTGATTTTCCTGACGTCCAGCCAGAACAAAATCTTATGCTTGAGTGGGCGTCAGAAGCTTGAGTGGGTACGACAGTCGTAAAGTAATGAGGGTTGAAGCAAGCTGTTAAATGTTGGAATGGTTTGTGTTGAGTTCGTTTGGATTGATTTTTGAGTCACTTGAGAAAAAGTGACTCTATGTAATCGGTCAGTGTTAGTCTGTCCGGCCGGCCGTCCGGCCGGCCGTCCGTAGACACCACCTTAACGTTGGACTTTTCTCGGAAACTATCAAAGCGATCGGGCTCATATTTTGTTTAGTCGTGACCTCCAATGACCTCTACACTTTAACGATGGTTTCGTTGACCTTTGACCTTTTTCAAGGTCACAGGTCAGCGTCAAAGGAAAAATTAGACATTTTATATCTTTGACAAAGTTCATCGGATGTGATTGAAACTTTGTAGGATTATTCTTTACATCAAAGTATTTACATCTGTAGCCTTTTACGAACGTTATCAGAAAAACAAGGGAGATAACTAGCCTTTTCTGTTCGGCAACACACAACTTAACGTTGGGCTTTTCTCGGAAACTATAAAAGTGACCGGGCTCAAATTTTATGTGAACGTGACTCATTGTGTTGTGAATAGCAATTTCTTCCTGTCCATCTGATGCCTCATATAATATTCAGAACTGCGAAAGTGACTCGATCGAGCGTTTGCTCTTCTTGTTATTTAGATTTTTTTTGTTATCACGGCCTTAGTGCTGGGCAATGACGGTTGTGAATACGACCAAAAGAATGGTCGTTCGCGCACAAACCCACGCACTGTCTCTCTCTCTCTCTCTCTCTCTCTCTCTCTCTCTCTCTCTCTCTCTCTCTCTCTCTCTCTCTCTCTCTCTCTCTCTCTCTCTCTCCCTCTCTCTCTCTCTCTCAAACACGCACATTTGACCATTGTTTCTGCTCTGTCTTTGGTGTGTTTGAACTCATCGGTGAGACCTCTGAAATATCTTTGTTGCCGCCGAAGATACTCGCGTACGGTAGGCTTTTGTGTTTTCAACAACAGACAATAAATCTACCTGTTTCGGCAAAGCGACCGAGTATGGACTGCCTTAATAAATCGGTATCAGACGATGGAGTACTTGTACCAATTCACACATGCTTACCCAATTCTCTCTCTCTCTCTTTCTCTCCTTCCCCCCCCTCTCTCTCTCTCTCTCTCTCTCTCTCTCTCGGTCGGCCGATTAGAAGGACCGTGAAGTACTAATTTTGACACGCTCCGATGACGATGAGTGGTCGCCTAATGGTAGCGTTGTCGCCGATGAGAACTGTAGAGACTCTTCACACACTTCAGCGGCTGAAGAGATGACCCTTTTGTTCATTGTCCCGTTGAGATATATATCGGATCAAATAAAGGGTCGTTCGTGCATAAATGCACACACACAGAGGCACATTGTTTCTGTTCTGTCTTCTGTGAACTCGCCGGTCATGTCTGATTTTCAACTTCTACTGCATCTTCTTCTTAAGAAATATCTTTGTTACCCACGTTTACAGTGAGCTATTGTGTTTTCAACAGCAAACGATGCATATCTACCTTTCTGGCAAAGCGCTGATAACTCGGTATCAGACGATGGCGTACTTGTACCGACTCACACTAGTATGCTTACCCAGGTCTCTCTCTCTCTCTCTCTCTCTCTCTCTCTCTCTCTCTCTCTCTCTCTCTCTCTCTCTCTCTCTCTCTCTCTCTCTCTCTCTCTCTCTCTCCCTCTCTTTCTCTCTCTAGAGAGCTCTCTCTCTCTCACACACATACACACACACACAGGCCTATTGTTTTCCGTGCGTGTACAGATCATGTCTGATTTCCAACTTCATCTTCTTCTTTGCAATATCTTTGTTGTCGCCGAAGATACTCACGTTTACAGCAAGGTATTGTGTTTTCAACTACAAACCATGCATCTACCTGTTTTGCAAAGCGCTGCTAACTCGTTAGCAAACAATGTACTTGTACCAATTAACACATCCTTACCCAGTTTCTCTCTCTCTCTCTCTCTCCTCTCTCTCTCTCTCTCTCTCTCTCTCTCTCTCTCTCTCTCTCTCTCTCTCTCTCTCTCTCTCTCTCTCTCTCTCTCTCTGTCGGCTGATTACAAGGACCGTGAAGTACTTATTTTGACACGCTGCGATGACGATGAGTGGCCGCCTAAATTGGTAGCGCTGAGAACTGCAGAGACTCTCCACACACTTCAGCGGCTGAAGAGATGACCCTTTTGTTCATTGTCCCGTTGCCGATATCGGCCGGCGGCCGCCGTAACTGGCCACTCTCTGAAACGAAGGCGAGGATTGTTCTTGTAATTCTACGAGAAATTGGAAAGTGTTCGGTCTTCTTTAGATGTCATAAAGTTGACATCAAACAGAAAATTAAATTGTCTCTGTTTGTAACATATTAATGAATGATGCAGTACCCTGAAAAGAAATCTTCGAATGCTCAACATTCTTTTTGCAAACATCGAAGATTTCCTCCCCTCCAAGTCTCCTTTTTTGTATGTGTGTATTTTATTTTGTTGTTGTAAGTTATCTCATAGGTTACGCCTTCTTGCGGTATATGTACGCTAATGACTACCTTCTGCCATAGTCAGATACGAGACTGGTGTTTGTTAAGATTTTCCCGCAAATACTACAAAAAAAGGGCGTGGACTTGGAAGACAGTGGTTGGAAATGACTTAACTTCACACTTGAACGCTAATGGTAGTCATTCAACATCAAAAGGGATGAAGTCGGCTGAAACTCAGCAGTCGGAGCTGTTGTCATTTGTACACCAGCTCTCGGCCAGTAAGAACAACTTTGTGGTCTTGCACTGCAGGATAAATCTAGCTCAGCCCTTGAGATGTGTCTCTGCAGCAAATCGCTTGACCATGTTTTATCTTCCTGCAAAACATCCTAGGGCAGTGTAGTTGAAGTGTTGACTAAACGCAAGTGTGTGTTTTCTGTGCGACACGCGCCGGCCCTTTGATGACTGTCACTGTCCGCCAGTGCAACTGCCCCAAGAGTAATGATTGATTTCGTTAATGTTATCCCTTGGCTGTTTTTCCAAAACATTTTAGAGACACACGGTCACCTGTACGGGCGCATGCCATCAGCATTGGATTGAAATTTGTATTTGCTTTTACTTGCTGATTGTGATGCATGTAGTGAAGCTTATCCCAACTGTCTTGTTACCAATCGAATGCCCTTTTGCAATGTATGGCCTACGTTAGTGGTGTGCGACTTTTTCTTCTTCTTCTTCTTCTTCTTTTTCTTTTCTTTCTTTACTTTCTTTAATTGTTGGTGGAACAAAATCGAGCGAGAAAAAATCTGTTTTGCTCATACAGTCATAGGTCGTTTTAAGAGAACTGTATCAGCCGACAGTTCAAAGCAAAGTGAACGTTATGTATTATGTAATTTGAACAACTGGGCGTCTGTCCTGTTATTTTACCCACCGAATTCAAGACCTATGCCTGTTTTCTGCACCAACCACATGCAGATAACTGATAAGCAATAATAACGTGATATTGTCTGCTCAGCCCCCTGTGACGAAACTCGGATTAGACCGTGCAAGCTCGCAAGCAGAAACATCGGCTGCTAGCAAAGAACTGTTGGTAGATGGGAGAAAGCGAGCTGTATGTTGAAACAAGGCCCCCTCGGAGGACATCCTGTAGATGCTTGTAATGTGCATGCTGCTCGCCGGCCACGGTTTGCTTGTGCGTGTGACGAGCAGGCCGTCCTTTGAGACCGTTCCGTCTGGTCGCCGTCTAGACGGATCCCAGGTTGCAGGCCTGCTACATCAAACGGGTGTTACCCAACCGCCTCGAGACTACCCCCAGACAGTCACGCTAGGTGAAGCGGATCGGTCATTGTGCTCAAGTGATGATCGAATTAGTATGAAGATGTTGACCCGTCCAGCCTTTGCCTCTTCTTATCGCCTACGAGGCAGGGGAAGATAGCGAGGGTGCGACAAACGTCTTATCACATGGAAGGTGTTCTTCGAGGACCGCAGAAGTGTCTGTCGTCCCGCTGCTTGGAATTGTTAGTCACAGTTAGAGTAGCTTGAGGTAGAACGTCGCTGTGGCTGCCTTTTTTTTTAAAGACCTTGGTAGCGTGCAGAAGGGTCTCCCTCTCACTCCTGAGGTGCACTTGCGAGTAACAGCTAGAGTGGCTTGAGGTGAAAACGTACTGTGACTTTCTCTTTTTACGACCTTGGCAGTGTGCAGGAGTGTCTCTCTCACTCCTGAGGTGGACTTGCGAGTAACAGCTAGGAGACTGAGTGGCCGAAGGTGGAGAAATGCTGTGACAGTCAGTCCTCTTCTTATCTCCTGGTGTGTAGAACCCCAGATGTCTCTCTCTGGAGGTGGAATTGTTAGCAGCAAAGAAAGTGACAGAAAAGCGGTTGAGGCGAAGAACTGCTGTGAGCAGCTTTATTTTCTGGTGCGTAAACGGTTTCTCGTTCCCGAGGTGAACTTTGCAAGCAGCAAGGAGGGTGGCTGGACAGTGGCAGAGGTGGACAATTTGTGACCAGCTGTCTTTTTCACCAGCATCTCAGGTCGTTATCGGCACCTACAGTGACGGGAAGTAGTAGATGTGAGGAAGAAGTGTGACGGTTTGTACGTGCACGACCGAGTAGAACAGGTTTCTGCCTGGAACAGTGCTGTTTGGCTGAGGACTGTAAACTGCTTCATTTTTGTTCGTATCTTTCCAAATTAGTGTTGTGACTGCACAGACTCGAACGAGACTACAAGTTAGTGTATGTTGCGCAGGATTGTATTGGCAGGGAACTCTTAGTCTGCTTTTTGATGACTGTCACTGAGTCAGTTGCTGTGCATAGCGAAGCCGACTCGGTTTATAAAATGTTGCTTCCAACGGGGTAAGTCGTGTGTGGAACGAACATCAGTTGTTGGTTTTTTTCAGTCATTTTTTTCCAATTGTTTATATATAACATAAAGGATTGGCGAACTTTGATGTCAACTGCAAATTGATATTGTTGTCCCCGTCATGAGGTAGCCCATTTTCTGCATGGTGAATTCCGTCATTGAGTTTGTTTGTTTGTTTGTTTGTTTGCTTAACGCCCAGCCGACCACGAAGGGCCATATCAGGGCGGTGCTGCTTTGACATATAACGTGCGCCACACACAAGACAGAAGTCGCAGCACAGGCTTCATGTCTCACCCAGTCACATTATTCTGACACCGGACCAACCAGTCCTAGCACTAACCCCATAATGCCAGACGCCAGGCGAAGCAGCCACTAGATTGCCAATTTTAAAGTCTTAGGTATGACCCGGCCGGGGTTCGAACCCACGACCTCCCGATCACAGGGCGGACGCCTTACCACTAGGCCACCGTGCCGGTCGTCATTGAGTTACTGCGCGGTGATATAATACTTACATAGTACTTGTACCTTCATTTTTGTTTCATGTGCGCTTTCGCCAGTGCACGTGGATCATTCTAACATTGTAAAGTTCTAGATACAAGACTTGAAGAGAATAGCGTGTATCTCTGTGACGAATTACGAATGACATGAATCGAACTTATCTATCTGTTTTCAGTATACGTTCAAAATTAGCAGAACAGTTGAATCCATTCGTTTTTATCAAAATGGCACTTTTGCGCTTTGACATGATTGTCCTGAGTAATAATTTGTCAATAGTGCATGTGATTTCTCTCTCTCTCTCTCTCTCTCTCTCTCTCTCTCTCTCTCTCTCTCTCTCTCTCTCTCTCTCTCTCTCTCTCTCTCTCTCTCTCTCTCTCTCTCTTTTCTGAGGGTGGTAGGGGATGGGAAAGGTGAAGTAGGAGTCCGTCATTCTGATCATCATCGCTCCACGGCTATCGCCAGTTATCTCTCTGACCGGACGCTAAAGTCCTACGCGAATCTATCAAAACAAGAATACAGAGTTATCTCCCATATGTTGTTCGCGAGCAGTGTTCGCGAGACGAAAATGATTGCAGATTGGCCGACTTCGACAGTGATCTCCGTTCTGTTCTTCACAGTTATAATAAAGACATCGTTCTAAGGTCAAAACAAGTCGAAATTTTGCGACTGCTGCCTCCCGTAATAGGTCTATATGGTTGCATCACTGTCAGAAAAAATCGTCTGCTCCAGCGAGCGCCGAAACCAAACGGTTGATTATCACGTGACACTTTTGCCATATTTAGAGTTGTTTGCACAGTAAATGCAGCCGCGAAAAATAGCTCGCTTGAAACTGTCTTACATATCAATTCCTTTGTAATTTAAAAATTACACAACACCATGAAAAATCATTATGGACGATCGCGAATCTGCTTATATCCATAACACATTACGAAAAGATCTAAATATGTTTATATTTTTTGATTTCCTCGCCAGACAAGGAAAACCAAGGCATCCGGTCAGGGATAGAATGAGAGTCTGTAGGGTTCCTTCTCCTTCCTTTTTTACATTTAGTCAAGTTTTGACTAAATGTTTTAACATAGAGGGGAAATCGAGACGAGGGTCGTGGTGTATGTATGTGTGTGTCTGTCTGTCTGTCTGTCTGTGTGGGTATGTAGAGCGATTCAGACTAAACTACTGGACCGATCTTTATGAAATTTTACATGAGAGTTCCTGGGAATGATATCCCCGGACGTTTTTTTCATTTTTTCGATAAATGTCTTTGATGACGTCATATCCGGCTTTTTGTAAAAGTTGAGGCAGCACTGTCACACCCTCATTTTTCAATCAGAAAAACATTTTCAATGATTGAAATTCTGTCCAAGCAATCTTCGACGAAGGCCGGACTTCGGTATTGCATTTCAGCTTGGTGGCTTAAAAATTAATTAATGACTTTGGTCATTAAAAATCTGAAAATTGTAAAAAAAATATTTTTTTTATAAAACGATCAAAATTTACGTTCATCTTATTCTTCATCATTTTCTGATTCAAAAAACATATAAATATGTTATATTTGGATTAAAAACAAGCTCTGAAAATTAAAGATATAAAAATTATGATCAAAATTAAATTTTCGAAATCAATTTAAAAACACTTTCATCTTATTCCTTGTCGGTTCCTGATTCCAAAAACATATAGATATGATATGTTTGGATTAAAAACACGCTCAGAAAGTTAAAACGAAGAGAGGTACAGAAAAGCGTGCTATCCTTCTCAGCGCAACTACTACCCCGCTCTTCTTGTCAATTTCACTGCCTTTGCCACGAACGGTGGACTGACGATGCTACGAGTATACGGTCTTGCTGAAAAATTGCATTGCGTTCAGTTTCATTCTGTGAGTTCGACAGCTTGACTAAATGTTGTATTTTCGCCTTACGCGACTTGTTTAAAAGGTGTTTTTTTTTAAAGTTTGTTGTTGTTGTTTGTAATTGATACCAGTTTTGTAAAATGGACAACTTTCCACATGTATGGGGAAAACAGGACATTTCATGTTTGTAAATCTGTTTCGTCTTTGCCAAAGTTCAATATCGTGTTTATCTTGCTCAGTTACAACAAATATCTGTTCATTGTAAGGTTACACAGTCCACTACTTTTACTTTTCCTCTTTCCAATCAGATCGCGAAGATTATGGAAAATATCTACATTTTCGCGGTAGGATAACTTTCGCACTTAGAGTTTTTTTTAACTTCGGACTTGGAGAAGTTCAAATGCCGAGCGTGTGCAAGATTAAAATTGAAGGTCTTTACAGTTTAATCCGTACCTTCCAATTTGACCGCTGACCGTGGTATAGCTTTCACGCAATGACCGGTGTTGCTTGAAGCTAATCTCGAAGATTGTCCATGGATTCAAGCGAGCTGTACCCCCGGGCCTGAGAATCCCAAGTCCGCCGTCTGTTCACTCCGGGGGGTTGGGAAAAGGAAAGGTATCAGTAATCCACGCCACCATCACAGCGATAGCCAGCTTGCTTGCGTGTCGCCGTATGGCTCGAGGTCTGGGAAAACTCACGCCACGGCCAATCAACGTAACTTGGGCATTGATAGCTTGCTGGGCGGCGGATGACACAACGCATGAATTTGGTCTGATTGGGATCAAACGATCAATTCGACTGATTACTTACTGTATATGTTTAGCTGTAGTCTTACTGTAGTACAGCTTTGTGTTTTGGGGGGGATTGAGAGCTTATACAAATTTGCGATCTTGATACGGGTGTGTGGTAATGGGACTCACGGAGTGTTGAGTCTGAATACAGACTATACATCAGTGGTGTCTGATTAAACATATATATAAGTGGCGTAGGACGATGATCGGATCACCACCTCCGACTGCCGAATATAAACTGTCATGGGTGAAACTCTTCCGCCAAATAAAATTGGTCAAATAAGGAATTCCTAATATTTTGAAAATCTTTTTTTTTTATTCGCCGGCGATCCGATCCGTATTTCCCCTAACACAGTGACCGGACATCACTGAGTCTTTGTTTCACTGGGCTTTCACTTTGTTTATCGGACTACAGCTTGGCATTTGTTACCATGTTTAATGTGCACATTTGTTTGTTTGAGATACCAGGATAGGCCTACTCAGTTTACCCTTAAAAGCCTGATTTTTCGTTTTCTTCATGGGGGGCTTTCCCCCCCCTGGGCCCCCTAGCAGGGCGTTGCCCCTGCAGGGGCGGACAAGGGAGGGGGTTTCTGGGGTTTCCGGAAAAAAAACAGCCAAAAAATAAAAATATTTTTATGGTGCATTTCTTTATTTTACATTGAGTTTCAATTTTTGGGGTATTAATCAGTGACAAAATCTGCTGCCTGAAACTGGTAATGATCATCCTCAGAATGCACCAGATTGCACCATTTTGCATCCTTTTTTTCAAAATTTTCCGGGGGAGCATGCCCCCGGACCCCCCTAGCAAGCTAGGCGCTTTGCGCCGTCGGCTCGGCGCTTCGCGCCTTCACACCCATATCTTCACAATATACTTTTGGGAAACCCCCCCATAAAATGAACTGATCCGCCCCTGCCCCGCACCTCACCAGGGCTTGGGCGGCCCCTGGACCCCGGCCTCATTTTCCTTATTTTCAATTCTGATCAGTTTCACCCATGTAAACTGAATATCACTACCAAGCATTTGCATGAAAAGAAGTCCGGTCAAATTTGATCCCTTTCTCAAAGTCTTAAATTGCTTCTTTGGAATGCTGGAAAGCGTAACAGTGTAGTAAACTTGCGCTCTCTCTTCCCTCCCCCCCCCCCTCTCTCTGCCCCCTATCTTTCTCTCTCTCTCTCTCTCTCTCTCTCTCTCTCTCTCTCTCTGTCTCTCTTTCTCTCTCTCTCTCTCTTTTATACTTTTGATGAAGTTATGGGGAGATGAAGTCAAACAAAACTGAAATGAGAGGAGGGGGTGGTTGTGGATGATGACATCATATCGTAGATAGCGTCACGCAGCGTCCAGGCATCGTACTGATAACATTCTTGCTCTGACTGAAATTTTGTGATAAGATCAGGCCGTTGTTATAAAAACCATAGATGCGGTATCTGTCTCTGATGTGACTTTAATCTCTTCAGCATTGTCAGCATTTCACCTTGGCTTTGTTGTCTGGATTTAATCACAAGAAAATACAGCTTTTCGGTCTTGCGATTAGCTATGCAGTTAATTAGTGTATCGGCGGTTGATAAATAAATGCTTTGGTGATGCAATATTGTGGCTCCTGAATGCCAAAAGTTAAACAAAGTATCGTTTGTAGAGGGGAACGTGACAACAGTGTCTTACTCTGAGCAACGAACTTAGCTGGAACCACTTCGTGCGCTTGTTGTGGCTACTGGTTTAACAATTTGAAGGACATAAATACTCAGACAGAAACAGGGTATGTCTGTTTTCGTGTGCAACAACTTACTTCTTACCATACAACTTTTAGCTTACAACAGGGGGTGTTTGTTATGTTTTCTTTTTACATTTAGTCAAGTTTTGACTAAAGGTTTTAACAAAGAGGGGGAATCGAGACGAGGGTCGTGGTGTGTGTGTGTCTGTCTGTCTGTCTGTGCGTGTGTGTGTGTGGAGCGATTCAGAGTAAACTACTGGACCGATCTTTATGAAATTTGACATGAGAGTTCCTGGGTATGATATCCCCAGAAGTTTTTTTCAATTTTTTCGACAAATGTCTTTGATGACGTCATATCAGGCTTTTTGTGAAAGTTGAGGCACTGTCACACCCTCATTTTTTAATCAAATTGATTGAAATTTTTGTAAAGCAATCTTCGACAAAGGCTGGACTTCGGTATTGCATTTCAGCTTGGTGGCTTAAAAATTAATTAATGACTTTGGTCATTAAAAATCTGAAAATTGTAATTACATGTAAAACTATTTTTTTATAAAACGATCCAAAACTACGTTTATCTTATTCTTCATCATTTCCTGATTCCAAAAACATATAAATATGTTATATTCGGATTAAAAACAAGCTCTGAAATTTAAAAATATAAAGATTATGATTAAAATTAAATGTCCAAAATCGATTTAAAAACAATTTCATCTTATTCCTTGTCCGTTCCTGATTCCAAAAACATATAGATATGATATGTTTGGATTAAAAACACGTTCAGAAAGTTAAAAAGAATAGAGATATAGAAAAGCGTGCTATCCTCAGCGCAATCGCTACCGCGCCTTTCTGAATTGTTAATTTCACTGCTTTTGCCACGAGCGGTGGACAGACGATGCTACGAGTGTACGGTCTTGCGGAAAAAATGCAATGCGTTCAGTTTCATTCTGTGAGTTCGACTGAGCTTGACTAAATGTTGTATTTTCGCCTTTCGCGACTTGTTTCTTTTTTTCTCAGCTTGAACTTGTTGAGCATTTTTCTTAATTCAGAATCTTTTTTTATTTTTTTTACAGATTTCCAGAGAGCCTGCGCAATATGGACCCCACACCACTGCAGGTCAGCGCTGCGCAGCGCCGCATGCAGCAGATGATGTCTATGGCCCCCCAACAATGTGAAGAACTCATCATCTGCCACCTCAGCAGACGCTTGGATCTGGAGGACGACAAACTGGACGTTCTTCTCAACGGCCGAGGGAAGCCCGGCAAGAAGACCCCTCTGATGCGAATGGCGTCGCCCTTTCAGAGAAAAAGCAAACATGAGCAGGACAAAGACAGCATGGTGTACGCAGACAATCAGATCGACTCGCATCATGTCAATGCCATCAACAAACTGGTTCTGTCCTTGCAAAACATGGAGGATTTACGGAAAGAGGGGCTGTTTCGTGTGAACGGGAGCGTGACCCGCCAGGAAGAACTGAAAGAAAAGATCCTGAAGGACTGCAGTCTTGACCTTTCCCCCTACACAATGCACGACAGGGCCAACGTCATCAAGCAGCTTTTGGGCGACTGTTCTAGTCCACTGCTGCTCAACCGACATTATGAGGCTTTTCGACAAGCTCTTGGTGAGTTATTCTATATTTTTTATTTGCCTTTGCAGTCTCTGGCTGCCCTGTTCTTGACCTTAAGTTTTGAATCTTGAGGTATGGTTAGGGTTATCAAGAATATATGACTTACTACAGGTTTCTTTTTCTTTTTGTAGGAAAAAAAATGTTTATTTCTGTATTTTTTTATACATTTTGACCTTTGTACATGATTGTGTTATTAAACATATCACCACTCTGTCTTTCAGCCTTCAAAGACAACGGCCTAGAGACGGCAGAGCAGCGCTGCTTGCGTGTGGTACAGCTACTGATGTTGCGCCTGCCCAAGAACAACCTGGCGGTGTGCAAGCGACTCATCCCCCTCCTGCACACGGTGGCCCAGGAAGAGGCCTCCAACAGGATGTGCTCCAGGACTCTGGGAACGCTCTTCGCCCCCCACTTCCTGTGTCCCAAGGACGCCAACACCATCGTCTACCACTCCCTGCTGCCAGTGGCTCAGGAGACGGCCGCCTTCATGATCAAATTCGGCGCCAAGATCTTCCAGATCCCCGCAGGACTCAACAGAGACGTCATGCACTTCCTCCGCTCTGAGAAGCGTCTTTCTGATGAATCTTCAGGACACTGCACCCCGGTGAGCACGGCAGTCAGCCCCGTCAATACGTCCTTGACCTTCCGGCCCCGCTCCTTGGACCTTGAGTCAGACAATACCACAAAGGCAGAACTTGCCAAACTCCAGGCGCACATCGAGTCGCTCCCACAGAATGAGAGACGGAAATGGAAGAAGCAGCTAGGTGACGCCTCAGCGCTGGTAGAAACCACAACCACCCCTTGTCGCAAACATGTCCGCAGCAAAAGCATCGGATCCTCCATCAGGGTGAGCAGTCTTTGTGGAGTGCTTTTCATAATACAGCAGAACCCCCCCTTTTCAAGACCAACAACAAAATCAGAGAAAATCAGGTCTAAAACAACTCGCGTAAGGCGAAATTACTACATTTAGTCAAGCTGTGGAACTCAGAATGAAATTGAACGCACTGAATTTTTTCACAATGACCGTAGTCCGCCGCTAGTGCAAAAGGCAGTGAAAGTGACGAGCCTGTTCAGCGCGGTAGCGGTTGCGCTGTGCTGCATAGCACGCTTTACTGTACCTCTCTTCGTTTTAACTTTCTGAGCGTGTTTTTAATCCAAACATATCATATCTATATGTTTTTGGAATCAGGAACCGACAAAGAATAAGATGAAATTATTTTTAAAACGATTTCGGAAATTTAATTTTAATCATAATTTTTATATTTTTAATTTTCAGAGCTTGTTTTTAATCCGAATATAACATTTATATGTTTTTGGAATCAGAACATGATGAAGAATAAAATAAAAGTAATTTTGGATCGTTTTATAAAAAAATAATTTTAATTACAATTTTCAGATTTTTAATGACCAAAGTCATTAATTAATTTTTAAGCCTCCATGCTGAAATGCAATACCGAAGTCCGGCCTTCGTCGAAGATTGCTTGGCCAAAATTTCAATCAATTTGATTGAAAAATGAGGGTGTGACAGTGCCGCCTCAACTTTTACAAAAAGCCGGATATGACGTCATAAAAGACATTTATCGAAAAAATGAAAAAAACGTCTGGGGATTTCATACCCAGGAACTCTCATGTAAAATTTCATAAAGATCGGTCCAGTAGTTTAGTCTGAATCGCTCTACACACACACACACGCACAGACACACACACACACACACACACACACACACACACACACACATACACCACGACCCGGCCTCGTCTCGATTCCCCCTCTATGTTAAAACATTTAGTAAAAATTTGACTAAATGTAAAAAGAGGGAGTCTAAAATATGGGGTAAATTTACAAAGATTATGAACATAAAATCTGAAAAACCAAGGTATTAAAAAGGGGGGTAGTCTTAAATTTGGGGTCTTAAAAGGCATGTTCCTCTGTACAACTGTTTTGCCTGGTTTTTTTTTTATCTGTCAGGGTAAAGAAGTCATGGGATCATCGTTCACTTGTGTAGTGAGACAGTTTTTGATCTTGTTTGCATGTCAAATTTTTTCCTACCATCCTCCAAAAGCATGCACACCTAGACAGCATTATTTTCCGTATGACACAACCATGACACTAAAAAAATGATTTTATTTGTATCATTTAAACAAAAAGTAAAGAAACGATTTTATTCCACAATGGTAATTTAAAAGTTGTACATGTACCATGATTAGGCAGCAAAAACCTAAACATGAAATTTGCTCTGTTTTCAGAAGCGGCTACCACATTTTGGAAGCAAGTGCAAACGTCAGTTATCTTGTGATTCTGACTCTCAGGATGAAGTTCCAGTGACGATAGTGGTGAGTATTTATTTCATGTGATTGTAATTGTGTATGAGTGTTTTTTTGTTTGTTTTCGTTTTGTTTTGTTTTGTTACATGTATTGGTTACTGGAATGTACCCCTGTGCACATTCTTGTCTGTGTAAACCTGTTCATAGTACTGGGTATAAAGGAAACTTATGGTAAATGAAACATTTTCTGTGAGCCAAAGACAAAATACAGAAGCTGTTGAGAGTAGCGATTCAAGAAAGTGAAAAATAGGACAAGGAGATGTGTACTCATAATGCTATACATGTTCTCATTGGTTGTTGATTTTGTGTGTGCAGAATATCAACTTTGAGGACTACTCCACAAGTACAGCAGCCATCATCGACTGCCAAGGTAGAAAGTCGTCCATGCCAACAGGCGCATCGCCCGTGTTGACAGCCGCTCCAAACCTTCACAGCCGTCGGCGCCGCCGTCACAGTGATGGGGAGGGAACTCCGCCAAAAGTGGAGTGCACAGAGAATACAGCACCTTCAAAACCAGACTCGGTCAAACCCTCCACTCCACTTTCGGCCACTTCCATCAGAGTCAACTCACCGCACTCTTATGCTCCTCCGCTGAAGGACATCAACGACAACGACAGCCCCCTGCCCTTCTCGGAGAACGAGATCTCTATCCTGCAGCCGTGCAACCGCCCCAAGAGGGTCAAGCAGATCCTCACCCAGGTGCACAAGTTCTCGCCCCCACAGGCCCTTATCACCTCCAAGGGCACCATTTCACCTGAGGTTGGTTGAGTTTTGATGTTAAACAGACTTTTCTTTTTTTCTGCTTAAAAATACACATAACAAACACTCACTGCTCAAGCATGAGATCTTTCTGCATATTGACTGATTTGCGTTGGCAAAGCTTCAGAGATTTTTCATCAGATCCCCAGATATGGATTTTGCATCAATTAATTATTTTTAGTGGTTGGGTGCTTTAGGTTTTATTGAAGGGGGGGATTGTGTGCTTTCAGCCCAGTTTAAAATGTCTTGATCTCATGGCTAATGTTACAGCAGTTTTTGCAGCTATGCTGAAAACACTGAAGTAGGGATGGCCTTTTGTGTGTGTCCCTACAAGTCTATCTTTGTGGGTGGTATATATACATATGGTCAAGGCTCTGGAGGTGACTCCAATGAGTGTGACATGCAAGAACAAATTTCAATGTTATTACAAGCTGACAATTTCCTGACAATTTACTAGGTATGGTCATGCTAAACTTCTACGAAAAATGTTTTTCACACTTGAGCCATCGTTTAGATGTATTTACAAAAATAATATCAATGTTCAAACATAACATGACGCCATCACAATTTCAGATTCAGGCAATTTAATGATCCAAGAACAAACAAAAAGAAATGTTGGTGGTGTTTCTTTATTGCTAGACCACACATCCATCAATACAAACAAGATAAGCAGGTAAGAATCTCTAATTGGGTCAAATACCTGAGCTTGAAATTGCTTAAACATAACATGACACCAAAACACAAAGTCAAAATGCAGCATGGAGTTCAAAGACAAAATACTATCAATACTAAGTCCAAAACAGAAAACATAGATAATGTTTGTGTGTCTCCAAAATATCATAATGAAAATACTAATTATAGTCATCAAATTAAATCAATAATAGAGCCATCCTTCACTGGATGCTGCGTAATACCCGAAAATGCCAAAAATTAAACCAAGAACACGCCCAAATCAATCATTTTGGCATTAAATAATAATAAAACATTGTTACATACATTATTTCCTTTGCCCCCCCCAAAAAAAGTGGATGTGTTACCTTGTCTTTAAATGAGAGGGAAAAAAGAAAAAGTAGCCATGCTTGAACATAACATGACGCCGTGACAAAAGATAAACTTACATCATCTGGAGCTATAGATGCAAATAAAATATCAAATTCAGAAGCCATTGTGTGCATATCGTTGGTAGCTACATTGCACAGTTAACTGCATAGCCAAGTCACAACCTTAGAAAAAGTTATTCTGAAATTAAAACACTTAAACATAACTTGACGCCATGAAACATAACATGACGCCGTGACACAGTCTTAATCAGGCTAAAGTGGCAAAACCAAACATAATGAAAGAACAGGAGGACAGCTATCTACATGCAGCGATGGTAGGTAATTATTAGCCACCAAATAATCTGATGTGTAAACTTAATCTTTTATGTTTGCACAGAAAATTTGCTGTTTGAGCATAACATGACGCCATGAAACATAACATGACACCGTGACAAAAGATAAAATTACATCCTCTGGAACTATGGGTGTAAGTAAGCCATCCAATTCAGATGCCATTGTGTGCACATAAAAGGCTGCTACAGAGCTAAATTTACTGAATAGGTGAGGGGCAACCTTAGAAAAAGTTTTTGTACCATGAAAAAATGCCCAAACATAACTTAAGACCATGTTCAAACCAATTAAAAGGAAAAAATGTATAGTCTACATTTACCTGTACAAAATGCTAGATAAAAAGGAAAGCTAGATGAAAATAGACTAAGAAACTATAAAAACTAATCTCAATATTACACTACAACACTGTGACAGTTCAAGCTGACACCGATGTGTTATGTTGTGTTTGGACATGGATCACACTAACTACAACAAAAACGTGGTTTCTATGGGGGGGAAAGTTATTTGAAACAGATAATATCAATATTAAATTCTACATCTGTTTTTCTTTACCAAAAATAAAATAAGTAAAAAACCGAGTGCCCAAACCTAACATTACACCAGCCGTGGCAGCAGAGATCGACTGTGCATAGCGTCAAGTTATGTTTGGACATAAAACTAGCACTCGGCGATCAGACACAATAAGGGTCTACAAGTTCAGACCCAATGATGATGTTAATGCATAGTATTCAATCTGCCACAAAAATTAGTGTATGTTAGAAGACATTTAGTTGAACGAGTTTAAACATAACGCTGACGACCTCGGACTTGGTGTAAAGTTGCGTTTGATCTCCTGCATCCCATAATATCAACCACGTATCTTGTAAATCGCAGTAAATGACTTTTAGGGGTACTTCACGAAGTGATTTCATGAAGGGATGCATCATTGATGGTTGAAAACGTACTTTGCTCTATCAAACCAAAAACGCAACAGTGACACCACATGATCGGCATGAATGCACATGACAAAGCAAAAATTGACAAATGTAGGAACGAAGGAAAGTGTTGATGAAAGCACAATTATTCAGACAGGATCTCTAGTTTTATCAGAGAAACAGAACTCAGCACTCGAAAGCCTAATGTGGTCATTACTTCATATTCTATCCATAATTTCGCTGGATTTGCACAAACTCAACAAATGACGCCAAAATAAAAACCTTACCTTTCGGTGTCCATCGCGCGCTTTGTCTTCAAATGGCGCAATATTCTAAATTGGAGTGGTTTTCACTTCCATGCCGGATTAATCTCCAAAAAATGGAGTGAAAAAATACATTGTTCCTTTTTCGTGTCCAAACGCAACGGTTTGTTGACACCATATCGCTTCCGCAAAATCAATGTAAATTTCTTGCTGCATCAGAGTTTAAAATGTTCGCTTGCTGATTAATCCAAGAACTAAAACATAAAATCTTTCAGATTAGAGGTTAATCACGTGTGTTGGATGCGGATATTTCTTTCAAGTTAACATCGATCGCTATCACCCAAACATGACACCACGCGTTGTGTTTGAGCACGATTGATGACGCTCTATATAAACAAGAAACGAACAAATATTTGACACGCACGTAACGTCAATAGGAATTGATAACGTTTTAAGAATTCGGAAATCAATAAATTGACTCTTGATTCGATCTTGTTATGGTGAAAAATGCTGTCTGAAGTGACACACAGGTATGTCTGTCACGTTTTTCTTCCACCACGATCGTCGATTTTTCATTAAAAAAAATTGTTTTTTAATGACAGAAAGCAAGTTTAACTCATTTTATGTCATCACACGAAGCTTTGATTATATAAGAACAAGTGACAACAGTTTGATTTCATTAATTCTTTATTTTTAACCTTAGAATCGCAGTCAAAAATGCCAACTGGTGATTTCTGCACTCGAGCCACCTCCTGAGCCTTGACCATATATATATACAGCAAGATGTGACTTTCAGTATTTGGGATGTTTCCTTTTAAAAAGTGTCTTTCACTGTACTAGTACATGTAGTAGTAACCAGTCTTTCACAGTTCTTCAGTAGGATTAGGTATACCTACATCTCATTTGCAATAGTGCGTCTTCTTTGTGTATTTTCAGTGGTTTTTAATATTATCTCTCTTCTGTTTTCAGTATCGCCGTTGTCGTTCCCGTGATCGCTGTCGGCCCTTGGGCGTCCTGCACTCGCCTGTCAGCGTGGAGACATCGTTGTGAAGTGGCCGGAAGAGTCCAACCAACATTTCCATGTACCTGGCTATGCTGCCTATTGAAAGCGGCAGGAAAAATCTGTTAATTGCTGTTTGAATCTGACGAGCGCAGATCATGCAGGCTTTACTGAATTCACAGACAACTGTTTAGGTTTATGAAAGTTTATGTTTAACAGAGACTTGAATTCAAGACATTATTAATTGTACATGTAATATATTCTCAAGTGGTGAACACTTTAATACTCAGGCTGTGTTTACTTTTTTGCACATCTGTAAATAAGAGGCATTTTGCACTGTAAGCATGATTTGCTTTTGTGTGGGACTTCAAATTCATTGACAGCAAACATTTGCCACAACAACAAGACAAAAAACGTTGCAAACCGAGGCAGCAAAACATTTGTGTGGACAGTCAACATGTTAGCTGTTAATACTCACTTACCTTATTGTGTTCATGTTCGCACCTTTGCTATATCTGTCTTTAAAATGAGTTTGAGTGTGAGTAACATGAAATGGTTTTGGAGGTACATGTAATGGTGTGTTATACCAGAGACATGCATTGAAATACATTGTATCTATGTCTCAAGATATAAATGAACATGTACGGTATCCTGTGTACATGCGTATCCATGTCATTGCTATCATGCAAATTGCATAAAGTGGTTTAGCTCATACCACAGTGTACGGGTTATGTAAGAGAAATAGCTGCAGGTTGAGTTTAACTGACATACTGTTCCATTGCTAGCTGATCAGTAATCTATATGCCATATAAAGTATGGTAGGCGGAGTGTTACTCCTGGGAATGGTAACTTAATGGATTGTTCGGAGGACACAAGGCAAATTGTATAATTTTTGTGAACACTTTTTTCATAATTATTTATGAATTATAGTGACACTTTCTGTGAGTCAGTGTGTCCCTATCAGTATCCACAGAGCTTCAAACACTCAGATTGTCACTTCACCGATAAACGGTCATGGCGTCAGCTTGTTTTGTGCCTGCCTGATCAAAGATGTTGAAGATTGGGTCAGAATTAACTAGCACAAAAGTACCGTACTTTCCGGGTTACAAGGCGCTACAGCGCATAAGGCGCACCCCCTTCTTTTTAAACAAAATTGTAATCCAGTCACCCATTGGGCGCAGGGGGCCGATAGGGCGCACCAAAATTAAAAAAGTATACCGGTAACAAAGGGTGAAGAATGAAAATAAGCCTGAAAATAAGCCGCACATCAAAGGAAGAATACAGAGTGGAAATATGTGTGCTCTGTGTGTGCCGGGAGATCAAAGGCAGGTCCATTGTGATAGCTGGGTTGCCTTGTTTAGACACTGACCTTCTTCCCAGGGGTCAATGACCCAGTTTTTGCTATGAGAGGTGGTTCCCCTGTCATAGATCTGAGAGAGGAAACATTTCCTGCACCGGGGTCAGTGACCGAGTTTAACCTATGGGGCGGTCTCTTTGATGTCTTGAGAGGAAACTTGGCCAGGGTAGTACCTAGTAGCTGAAACATGCATTATCACAAGTTGTTTGACTGGTACTCTGGCGGTCTCTTTGATTTTTTTCGTATTTCATACAGGGAAATACAGGGATTAGGCGCTTCGTTATACAAGACGCAGGGGTCAAACTCGAGGAAAAAAGTCGCGCCTTATGACCCGGAAAGTAAGGTATACATGTCTGTGTACTTGATTGTACATTTATATTATTTGTATTGAAATTGCCATCGAGAAAGAATTTAAATGGGATTTAAGGGGTCTTGGTCCAACATTTCAATCTTCAAAACATAAAGAAGAAAAAAAGAGTTTTATTTGTTTGTTGATTTGTAGACTAAGTGTCACTGTCTCCAGCTTTTTGAAAAGAAAGCAAGACTTGATACTATACTGTAGCAAAAATCTTCAAAACATGAAGAAAAAGAAAAGAGTTTTATTTGTTTGTTGATTTGAAGACTTAGTGTCACTGTCTGCAGATTTTTTTTAAAAAAAGCAAGACTTGATACTATAGCACAAATTACAAGCAAGAATTTGTTTTTAAATCTTGAAAGAGTTATAAATCACACAGTGCTCAAGTGGTGTAAAGTTTTACCAAGTAGCCACACTTAGCACTGGAGTGTGTGGTCATTTGAAAAATGTTTTATTTTAGAGAAGTAAAATTTTAGATTGTAATTCTTGTCCTAATTTGGTTATTGTTGACCTTTGTTTTAAGTTCTTAACTTTTCATTGTTCAGATATGTAAATGAAGTGGCACATAAAACTTAGGTTTTAACAACAATAAAAGACATTGTATGGGTGAAAAACAACAAACAAAATCAACTGTGTTAGAAATGACATAAAGAGGCTGTACTTTTATTTTAACATGCTTAAGGTTTAAACATCCTAAAAATTCTTACTGAAGAAGTCTTTGTTGAATTTGTGAAAATCACTTGTTGAGGTATCCATCATTATTCAAAAAGGGCATACTGGTGGACTTGCAAGCTTGTGCATACTTGCTTTTAGCAGTTCTGTTGATTATGAGAAAATACTGGCTTGGCTTGGTAAATGTACAGAGATTTTATGACTGTGAATTTTCTTTCTGTTACTGTGATATGATTTAGACTGAAAGGCACAAAAACGTATATCAATTTTAATTTCAAAAGAAGACCAAAAGAACATGCAAAACTCTCACTTACTTCTTCCCACTTTGTCTCTGTCTGTCTCTCTCTCTCTTCCTTGTTCCTTCCTTCCTCCCTCTCTCTCTCTCTCTCTCTCTCTCTCTCCCTCTCTGTCTTTCCTTGATTACCTATTCCTCCTTGCTATTTTTTTGGTCTTCCTTCTCTGGTTTTCTTTTAAATGGTGCCATTTTAAGTCCTCATACGATTTGATAGTTTGGTGTATTTTTATTTGAAGAATATGTATTTTATTGTACGATGTGTCCAAGCCAATGATTTTTAAATAATCAATACAGTATGTCCCTGCAGTTTGAGAAACTTTACTTATGGTGGCGTTTAACTTTGATGATTGTTCCATTTTCTGGAAATAAGATTATTTGCTTCTGATACTAGTGACGAAAGAGGAATCTTCTCACATTCCTCGATTTTTAGATAGCAATACATTTTGACGAGTCAAATGATGTTGTACATTTTTAAAATGATAATATCCTGCACCTTTGCCTCGCTCTTTGTAATGTTTGTGTCAATGTAGAAATGCTTTATGAAAGATTAATTGTTTATAACACATGTACAGTATAGTATGTTATGGAGTTTGCATTGAATAAATGCAAAAGTACAAAGATCAATTTATGAGTCCATTGTTATACTTTGTGTATGTATGTGTGTTTGTGTGTGTGTGTGAATATGTGTGTGTGTGGTATGTGTGTTTGTGTATGTGCAGAAAAAACTTTTCAAACAAGTATTTGTGAAAGCCTGATAAATTTTAAGAAAATGCCTTTCTTGTTGACAATTGAACCTGGGTTACACTTCAGACAGAAGATTTAAATTCCACATTTTGATGCCTGCTCCTGCATTGAGGCTGTAGGAAGGGGTATGTTAAAAGGGTCACAGATAAATCTCAAAAGAAAGGTTGGTTAATGAGCTCCAGACAACCACACACACACAGCAACAGTCGTTCATGTCACGACTCGGTGGCAGCAGAGCCCTGCAGCCATCCACCTCCCTCCCATAGCCGTTGATGGATTGTACAAAGTTTTAATAACCCCAAAACCTAGCCAAGCTCCTCTCCACTGCCCTCCTGCACCCCCCATACCCCCCCCCCCTCCCCCAGCTTTGGCTTTTTAACTTCCTTACACGACTGGCACGGACCGCAATGGGGGCCAACAGTGTATGGACATCACCGCGGGACCTTCAACATCCAAGAAATTGGATCCGGTCCCCCACGGGAAGAAGAAGAAGAGCACACACACACACACACACACACATAAACACAGAAAACCACATGCACACACACATACACACACACACTAACAATAAATGAGTACATGACGAGAATAAAATGTAAATAAATGTAACAGCAAGTTTGTTTTTTTCCTTTTCAAACGGCAGGCAAAAACAAAACAGAGGGAGAGGCAGACAGAGAGACAGATACATGGAGCGGCAGAGAGAGAGAGAGGGTGTTCTCAGTCATTGAGAACACATCTTCTACTCTGGACACAATTCTTTTACATGCACGGCATAACATTGGTAAAGATCATATTCAATCCGATTATGTGATGATGCTCTCTTATTCCGGTAATCCTTTCGGGCGCCTATGGCTGACCTAAAGGGACTGTACTCCATATTGTTTTGCTTCAACAACGACTAGCGTTACTTCCCTTACCTACATTTGTGAATTTGACAACATGGCCGATGTTACGAATGCATTTAAAGCAACTGTTAAAGCAGTGAAATCACGCTTAAAATCGCAAGGAAATGCAGCTGGTGACTCAGTGACGAACATTTTGCCAACTGCCAAACACAGAGGCGAGTTTGAAACAAAGGCAAGAGAAGTGGTGAGTAGTATCCTGTTTGATTTCTCGCTTTGCTGACGCTGACAGGCAATGTATGTCAGGGAAAGTAAAACTAGGAGTAGATCTACTAGCTACTAATAGACAATAGACTTGCAGATAGGGAGGACGTCAGCCGGCTTTGTTTATCTCACACAAACTTAATACTGACTATTCCACTCCCATCCAAAGTGCTGCTGATCGAACTTTCGGACCAGAATTGATCTAATGGAAGAAGAGAAGAAGAAGAAGAGAAGAAAGAAACGGTACTACTTGTCTCCAAAAATAAAAACGAAAACCTCCGAAAACCACTAAAAACTTCATCAGAACTTAAAGATACTGAACTTGTCAAATCCAGGTGCACGGAGCCCCTGGGGCTTTTAGTCATACCTCAGGCAGCTATCCGTTAGAAGAACTACCAAGTTTCATTGACTTGCACCCAAAGAGTCAAGAACTGCGTTTTTTTTACAAATTAATTTCGTACTCGGACCCGGCTGGTCTTGATCACCACATCATGCACAAAAAGACATGTCACTAGCAAACTATGTCAGACGTCATCATGAGTTTGTGAAAACAAAATGGAGGCCGGAATCACTCAGTTGAATCGAACTCCGACCAAACACCACGTAATAACTAGGTTAATTTATGCACTCGCGTGAACAAGAAACTGTCGAGCTTCACAGATGTCGTCGTTGGGTAGTTTTGGGTTTGTTTTACTACCATAGGAGAATTTTTGAACTGTATATATGCACTCAGCTGCAACAAAAACGCAAAACGAAGGCTGTGAGCTGCACTGTGCCTTTAAAAAAATTCATCCTTAGATCGTGTTTTGTGACATATTTGTTTGAAATCATGACTTATATATATATATCTGCAACTTTCACCGTTCCTGGTTTATCTCACACGAAGGTAATACTGACTATTCCCCTCCCCTCCAAAGTGCTGCTGATCGAACTTTGGACCATGTTTTCTCCTCTTGGCCGTTGGGTTCTAATTTGTGATGAGAAATGGTATTTTGACTTTGAAATCAGCTTCAACCCAAAATATTTATTTTCTTATTCAAGGGATGAACCGCTCGGTGCGTTTTCGAATAAATCGAATTTGGGGTAAAATCGATCAAATTACATCAAAAATCTACTTCAGTTGCAAGATCTTAACATGCTTTTCTCCCTAATTGCCTAAAGATAATTGTACCGCTTGAAATTGGCGGAGAAACATTCAGTCTGAAGTTAATTTTGGCTGACGCCTGGCTGACGTCAATCAATCAATCAATATGAGGCTTCAATCAATATGAGGCTTATATCGCGCTTATTCCATGGCTACAGTTCTAAGCGCAGGGATTTTTATTTTTTTTATTTTTATTTTTTATTTTTTATTTATTTATTTTTTTACGTCCTCCCGATAGCTGCATGTAGCCAGGCGTCAGCCAAAATTAACTTCACACTGAGCGGTTACATCCCTTGAATAAGAAAATAATAATTTTGCGTTGAAGCTAATTTCAAAGTCCAAATACCATTTCTCATCACAAATTAGAATCCAAGGGGGGGAACATGGTCCAAAGTTCGATCAGCAGCACTTTGGGGGGAGGGGAATAGTCAGTATTAAGTTTGTGTGAGATAAACAAAGCCGGCTGACGTCCTCCCTATAGCTGCAAGTGTTACATTCATAGCTCATAATAGCCTCCAAACTTGCAGAACCTGCATTTGTAAGTATTACAAGTCATTTTAGATCCCTTTGAAGTCACCCTCTGTACCTTTTTGTACGATTGTATTTCGTTTACATGCGTCAAAGACTGAATTATCCGTGAATTCCGACAGGGGGTGTAACTCTGTCGTGTAAATTATGTCCCTTGGTTGAAAACGTAAGCTTTTTGGCGTCATTTTCGTCGATCAAACAACCAAATTAATTAATTATGCTTAAGATTGGAGCTCAATCCATCAATTAATTTCACGACAAATGTTCTTTGACTTGTTTACAGGAACTAAAAATAAGTAAAGAATGCCACTGAATTATGAGCTATGAATTTAACACACTAAAGTTCAAGATTACCTGATATTTTGACTTTGAAATTAGCTTCAACGCAATATATTTATTTTCTTATTCAAGGGACGTAACCGCTCGATGCGATTTCGAATAAATCGAATTTGGGATAAAATCGATCGAATTGCATTACAAATCTGCTTCAGTATCAAGATCTTGACATGCTTTTCTCCCTCAAGATAATTGTACCGCTTGAAATTGGCGGAGAAACATTCAGTCTGAAGTTAATTTTGGCTGACGCCTGGCTGACGTCCTCCCGATAGCTGCATGTGTACAAATAGTAGATCTGTTGCAATCACTTAGCATAGATTTTATGTTGCATATTGAGCAAAACTTTTTTTTGCTGAAAGTCCATTAAGCAATTATGTTATCACTGCATACACAGACGCTGTACACAAACATACATGTCCGTTCCAACACTAACTTCTAAACATATCCTGAAGGAAGAGTAGGAAGTTTTGAAAATTGTGCCTCAGTCACATTGTTATTACCATTTGTGACTAAGTCCAAAACGGACTTGAACCATGAGAGAACACCGACTTGTTATAACTAGATCAGTAATGACCTCAAAGTTGACAAGTCAAATGACCTCTTACACAGACGGGTGTAATGGCCTAGCGGAAGGTGGTTAGTTCGAATTCCGGCGGTGCCTGGTTGGTTAAGGGTGGAGATTTTTCTGATCTCCCAGGTCAACTTATGTGCAGACCTGCTGATGCCTTATCCCCCTTCGTTTGTACGCACAAGTCCAAGACCAAGTGTGCACGGAAAAGATCCTGTAATCCATGTCAGAGTTTGGAGGGTTGTAGAAACGCAAATATGTATACGAAGCATACATCCCCCGAAAGCGGCGTATGGCAGAATAAAAACAGTCATACACACAAAAACCGTTGGAGTTTCAGCCCATGAACGAAGAAAAGACCTACATGAATGAAGCCATGTTTGATGTGTCCATAGTACTTTAAGTAATTGCATCTAATACCGCCCTCTGACCTGTCTTTGTTTGTTGCAGACAAAGAGCATTACCAAGCTCAGAGATTTTTTACTGCAACACAGGAAGGACTATGTGAATGCAGGAAGGTGTGTAAAACATTTAAATGCTGCTTGTGTGTCCTCACTGCCCGAGTGCCCTGCCATGTACACATGTATCATTGTATGTCGGTTGTTATTTCTGGAACAGACCTTTTTGTTAATTTTTAATGTGTTTTTGTGTGTGTGTGACTCACTGACTGTGTGTGTGCAAGTCTGTGAGTGTATGTGTGTCTGCCCGCGCACATGTGTTCACTACAGCAACATAGAGTAACATTTTTCAAGCGAAATGTAAAATTTTACTTTGGGGCTCTGCTGTCAGCACAATAACCCAAATTACAAACCACTCCTGATCTGCCAAATGTCAGTTTTTATGATATGCTGTGATTTGCTCTTTAGACCCCCAAAACCAAATCGTGTGAGCTGTGTTTTTACATTTAGTCAAGTTTTGACTAAATGTTTTAACATAGAGGGGGAATCGAGACGAGGGTCGTGGTGTGTGTGTGTGTGTGTGTGTGTGTGTCTGTCTGTCTGTGCGTGTGTGTGTGTAGAGCGATTCAGAGTAAACTACTGGACAGATCTTTATGAAATTTTACATGAGAGTTCCTGGGTATGATGTCCCCAGGCCTTTCTTCAATTGTTTTCGATACATGTCTTTGATAACGTCATATCCGGCATTTTGTAAAAGTTGAGGCGGCACTGTCACACCTTCATTTGTCAATCAAATTGATTGAAATTTTGGCCAAGCAATCTTCGACAAAGGCCAGACTTCAGTATTGCATTTCAGCATTGAGGCTTAAAAATTAATTAATGACTTTGGTCATTAAAAATATTATTTTTTTTATAAAATGATCCAAAATTACTTTTATTTTATTCTTTATCATGTTCTAATTCTAAAAACATATAAATATGTTATATTCGGATTAAAACAGACCTGTTTACCCTTACGATTTTGGCGTAATTTATTACGATTTTCTGCAAAAAATACGCCATTCCGCTATCCGTGTCAAGACTACGATTTTCATAATAAAAAAATTAATTCACATGTTTGGCATTGTTTTTTTCAATGGCAAAATGGGGTGAAAAAGCACAGGACTGACCAGAGATCATGTCTGTCTGATGAGACGCTGGAGAGCCTTATTCTAGTGGTGAAGTCTCGCCCTCACTCATTCGGCAAGCGCAAGTACAGTAGAGAAGCGCTTGACACACTGAAAAAGGCCTACTACGAGCAAAAGAAAAAGAAAAAGAATTAGTGATGCATATGCTTTTGATGTGATCTTCTTTGAACTTATGATGACTACAAAAATTGACTGATGTGTTTTGTTTGTGAATGATGGATATATGTGCATGATTGCGTTTCGCAGACACAGTTGTCATGTGCGTTGTAATTGGCGACGAATGCTGGATGATTACTATTTTTGTGCCAGGATTACTATTTTTGGGGCTGAGCATTACTCCAAAACACTTATGGGGGTAAACAGGTCTGTTAAAAACAAGCTCTGAAAATTAAAAATATAAAAATTATGATTACAATTAAATTTCCGAAATCGTTTTAAAAACACTTTCATCTTATTCCTTGTCGATTCCTGATTCCAAAAACATATAGATATGATATGTTTGGATTAAAAACACGCTCAGAAAGTTAAAACGAAGAGAGGTACAGTAAAGCGTGCTAAACAGGCTCGTCCCTTTTGCACTAGCGGGGGACTACGGTCATTTAAAAAAAATTCAGTGCGTTCAGTTTCATTCTGTGAGTTCCACAGCCTGACTAAATGTAGTAATTTCGCCTTACGCGACTTGTTTATATTTAAGTCGGAGAAGGGTAAATTTTGTTGTTAAGTCTGCAAAATTGAGTTTTTTTATTTTTAATTTATTTTGTTTCTAGGGTCAGGAGGAAAGAAATGGGGGTTGGTCAGGGAATCAGAAATATTGACCAAATTTGTTTTGCCTTATTGCTTGATTATTCACTCATGGTTTTGTTTTTGTTTCAGCTTGCTGTCTGGTCACTTGTCATCAATGTCGGATGCAGAGAGAGACCAGCTTGACAACGACGCTCAGAACATCATCAAGACTTGCAGAGAGACCATTCACCGCTTCCGCCAAGAAGCCCAGAAACAGAAGGTGCATCCTCAGGTCAAGGAGCATCGAGCTATCGTCATCTTTGTCATCGATGCATATTTAAAAGGTTTGTTATTTAGTAATGAAGTGTGAATAACAAGTTTTCCTGCAACTGCAAGGAAAGGGAATAACAAAGAAGATAATGTTGAGTAATTATGAGCTTTTATCTGTTGTAACACAACATTTATCACCAGTGCTGGACTGATTGTGTAACCTCTGCGAACGCCAAGAAGAAGAAGAAGATCTGTTGTAACCACTGTACTGTACAGTACGTTTGCATTGACTGATGCAGATAATCATACTGTCATTTTTAAGTACAAAAAGCAAGAATGGTAGGTTATTGGAACGTTTAATTATTGACAAAACAAAACATTACATTTACTGTACGTCGACCCAGTGGTCTTTTAAGTGGACAGACAAACAAACACTTATGATACAAATAGTTAATTTATCTCAAAATCATATTATATGAAGTCTTATATCGCGTGCGTATCTCCACACTCGGACTCAAGGCGCAGGGATCTATTTATGCCGTGTGAGATGGAATTTTTTACACAATACATCACGCATTCACATCGACCAGCAGATCGCAGCCATTTCGGCGCATATCCTACTTTTCACGGCCTATTATTCCAAGTCACACGGGTGGACATTTTTTATCTATGCCTATACAATTTTGCCAGGAAAGACCCTTTTGTCAATCGTGGGATCTTTAACGTGCACACCCCAATGTAGTGTACACGAAGGGACCTCGGTTTTTCGTCTCATCCGAAAGACTAGCACTTGAACCCACCACCTAGGTTAGGAAAGGGGGGAGAAAATTGCTAACGCCCTGACCCAGGGTCGAACTCGAAACCTCTCGCTTCCGAGCGCAAGTGCGTTACCACTCGACCACCCAGTCCAAAGTCATCATCGAAACGTGACTCACTTGCAGGATGCCAGCGAGGCAATCATTTTTAAAGCTTTTTAATCTTGATGTGTCGTTTTAGGTGTCATTTTTAAAGCTTTTTAATCAAGCGTATCTAATTCTCATATTCCCAGGGATGTCGTTAGGCGTCGGACATCAGACATAGACCGATTAAAAGGCCCAAATGTCCGATTCTCACAGCCGCATGACGGTCAGATGTCCTATCGTTTTCAACTGAGCGCGGTCATTGTCCGATAAGAACTCCATTCCTTCGGACAGTGCGTTATTTGATAATTTTCCTTTCATGATAGAAATTTAAAAAAATCGACCGAGCGCTCTCGCGTACAGGTGCACTGAAGTTGTGCAGTACAGATCTTGCATTTTCCGAACCGTTTTCGGTATGAGCCGTTTACGTACACCCGTACAGCACACCATAGATATAATAGTCTATATATGTCTATGAGCACTCTAAAGTTAGGAGTACGGGAGACAACTCCTAACTAACCAAGGCTCGCTTCTGCTTTAATTTGCTTTCGGTTAGAGATGAAGCGCACGGCACTGAATTATGCAACCGAAAAAAAATAAAGCCTCTCAAAGAACAGCAAAAGCTGAACATGTTTGTCGTTTCAATGGCATCGTGTGCTACATTAGGGCCAAGAACATGGGAAAACACCGCTCGCATCATTCTGGAAAATGACAGTGCCGCTGAAACCTCCACAATCACGAAAAGTAAAGTTTCTTCACTTTTAGATGATGTCGGTACAGCAGGAAATTCACACAAACTTTTAATAAGGTTAACTATTTATGGCTGACCCTGTTTCGTACTAGTTGGTTAGAATTTGACAGCAAAGATACCATCTATTTTGGCAAACTGTTTTGTCGAATCTGTCGAGAAAAAGCTCTGTCAGGAAATCATGCAATTTGTGTGCCAATCAAAGTAAGAGTGCTGAAGTTTTTTGTTTCTTTTTTGTGTGTGTCCTGTTTGAAACAAAAGTAATAAAACAATATACGCACACAATGTTGGTGCATAATTATACTGATATGTGTGTGTGCACATGATTTTGTGTTTTGCACAAAATTATAATGTCCTACCCCCCGCGGGTTAGGGGGAAGAATTTACCCGATGCTCCCCAGCATGTCGTAAGAGGCGACTAACGGATTCTGTTTCTCTTTTTACCCTTGTTAAGTGTTTCTTGTATAGAATATAGTCCATTTTTGTAAAGATTTTAGTCAAGCAGTATGTAAGAAATGTTAAGTCCTTTGTACTGGAAACTTGCATTCTCCCAGTAAGGTAATACATTGTACTACGTTGCAAGCCCCTGGAGCAAATTTTTGATTAGTGCTTTTGTGAACAAGAAACAATTGACAAGTGGCTCTATCCCATCTCCCCCCTTTCCCTGTCGCGATATAACCTTCGTGGTTGAAAACGACGTTAAACACCAAATAAAGAATATAATGTCCTATTGAAATGTTTGAAAGCAGTCAAATGTCCTATTGGTGCCGAAGAGCTCAGGGCATTTGTCCGATAGGTATGAATTTGTGGCAACATCCCTGTATTCCTACTATCCACATGGAGTTACCTCTTCATAGATCTTCGTTCGCGAAGCCAAGCCATGATGTTGAGGACTATCCATTATTTTCCCCATCACTCTGATCAACAGATTTTTTGTTTCTGTGGGAACAGGACATGGTAAAATATTGCCTTGTGTTGTGTTTCAGCTGTGTGCAGAATTTACAGTGAGCAGAAAGCAGTACGTGTGAAACGAGTTGTGGACAAGAAAAAGATGTAAGTAGACGGTGTTTGGAAATAACCCTGTTGGGTTGGTATTGGTTGTGAAAGAGTGAATACTCTTACATTTCGAGTCAAATTTTTCCTTGTAACATTATAGACCTGTCACTAGCGAGGGGTGTGTCTGAAATATGTGGACGAGGAGCAATATTAGAAACCTTGCCTCACTAAAAGCAAGATAATTCACTCTTTCACAACCCAAACAGATTTTTAGAGTTGGTATGTTGCACTCACAGTGTTAAGGGCTTTCTCCATATGCATCAAGACACAAGTTTCAAGAGTTTGTTTGTTTGTTTGCTTAACGCCCAGCCGACCACGAAGGGCCATATCAGGGCGGTGCTGCTTTGACATATAACGTGCGCGACACACAAGACAGAAGTCGCAGCACAGGCTTCATGTCTCACCCAGTCACATTATTCTGACACCGGACCAACCAGTCCTAGCACTAACCCCATAATGCCAGACGCCAGGAGGAGCAGCCACTAGATTGCCAATTTTTAAGTCTTAGGTATGACCCGGCCGGAGTTCGAACCCACGACCTCCCGATCACGGGGCGGACGCCTTACCACTAGGCCAACCGTGCCGGTAGTTTCAAGAGTGTCAAGAGTAGTATGCTGAACTCTTTGTGTACATACAAAATACATTTCTAAACTACAAAGTGACTGTGGTGAGATGAACAAAGTTAAAAAAAACAAAAGAATTCTGTACTCACCGATACAAGGACAGCACAATACAATACGGATTTTTGCATTTGATATTAAAACAAATACACATGATAATATTGTGAAGGTGTTTTTCTTGGAAAATGTAAAGTTTACTTACAATTTACAGAGAATATACATATTTGCTTTGCTCAATAGAAGTTTAAGTTGCGTTCAAATTTTCTGTACTGATAACAGTAATACTTGTATGTTTGACTGGTTTTACTCGATAATTATGTCTTTGAGTGTTGTTTCTTTTCTTTTTCTTTTTTAAATTGAATTGTCAGAGAACTGTGTTGGAATGCCTACTTTGACTGTGTTTAGATCTCGACTTGAACCAGACAAGAAACGCAGCCATGTTGCCCGACTGCAGACTGGACACAAGGCAGAGGAGGCTGCAGGTGTTGCAAAGAAAGGTGCGGACATATGCTATCTGTGTTGTATGCTATAGAGTCATGGAGTGATCAGGTGGAGAACTTTTGTGTGTTTATTTTAATTGATATCGTGGATTTGGTGTATTCATGCGTGTGTTTTGGTGTGCTTGGCTGGATTGAATGAAAATCTTTACCACAATGTTAAAGCAAAATCCCAATCTTAGGCAATAAATATTCTGTATGCCAGCATTCGTTGTTTGCTCTGGAAGACGTAAATAAAAACTGCTGCGTTTAATTTGTTGTGTAGGTTTTTTTCCTTAAATGAAAGAGGTAACCTACTGGAAGTATTCCTTCTTTTTTTTTAATATAAAACTTGATGAACAAAATCATGAATTTGAACTGCATCAGACACAGCCGATTTGGGAATTTTTATTTTGTTGTTGTTGGTTGATACAAGATTTTATTCAAATGAAGTATCACAAAGCATTAATGATCAATTAACAAGGACACAAATCAAGCAAGAGCTTATCTTACGTGGCTCAATCAAAAATCAAATGTCTCACGCTTTCCTTCTTTGCCACTACTAAAGCAAACGTATGCAAGATTGTATGTTACACGTTTCTGAGTATGACAAGAACAGAATCAAACTCGCAATTATCCCTCCAAAAGCCAAAAAACGCACACATGGCTTTCTCATCTCCCGCTGTTATCGTTTCTTCTCTTTACAAATTCTTCAACACTGAGAATACTGCAAATGGCATCCCATACGACAGTACTGTTTCCATACGCAAATTTAGCTGCCCTTGGAAAATGGCTCGCTCATGAGGCCTGTGAGTCTGAATTTAGAAGGACAGAGTTGTGTACAGAGAAGACAAAAATACCGAAAAGAACAACCATTTCGCGCATTCAGACACTGAAAGACATAATGAATGCGATGCTTTAAAAGATACAGACTGTGATGGTGACTGTGACATAATTCACACATACCGAGACGTCATTCATAGTTGTTCGGTCTCTTCCATCAAAGAAGTAGATCTCTCTACAATCATGGATGGTGTGGTATGCCTGTCAAAGCGTGAATACTCAAAACGTGTTTGTTCTCTACTCTGCTGAAGCTGTGAGACATAAATGCTACACAGACTTGGTCGTGTGACAGAGTTTTCTGCCACACTCGATGACTCATTAGTTGATGTCTTACTCAGCCATACAATCAACGTAATCTTGTGTGGAAGAAAACGTCTGTCACACGACCAAGTCTGAATAGCAGGTAATATTGCACAACATAACATGGTGAACAAGAAACTGAACAAAACAATAATGAACGTAAAAACACAAACAAACAAAAACGATTCAAGAAAAAAATTAAGATTGCTTTTGTTGCAGATACTCGAGCAACAGGTGAGAAAGCATCACGTCCACAGACAGTTGATCTGCCTCCAGAGAAACCCAGCTATGAAGACACAGACACAGATATCTCGCCTGAAGAGGCACAGATGGTATGTGTGAATATCTATATTTATTTTATGTATCCGTGTATAACAAAGCTATGTTTATTAAGAAAACAAAATGTTCAGAAATATCAGAGAAATATTAATTTTATGTTTTGAATGTGTGCACGTGCATCCAGTCATGTTCATTTGAGATTTTGCATCTGTTGGGCATGCAAATAGTCCTCCTTTTAAAACTCTGTGTGTCATTGTTGGATATGAAAAATGGACACATTAAATTGATTTTGATGCTGTAAGCAACACTCCTCATGAGTAATTTCTTTTGTAGAAGGGTTAAAAAAAACCATAAAATCGTCTAAATGTTGTTTTATTTTGAATTTGACAAATCATTATTTTTGTTGACCATTTTTATTCTCATGTCTAGGGCGGGGATGTAGCTCAGTCAGTAGCGTGCTGGATTTGTATCCAGTTGGCCGCTGTCAGCGTGAGTTCGTCCCCACGTTCGGCGAGAGATTTATTGCTCAGAGTCAACTTTGTGTGCAGACTCTCCTCGGTGTCCGAACACCCCCCGTGTGTACACGCAAGCACAAGACCAAGTGCGCACGAAAAAGATCCTGTAATCCATGTCAGAGTTCGATGGGTTTTAGAAACACGAAAATACCCAGCATGCTTCTTCCGAAAACGGCGTATGGCTGCCTAAATGGCGGGGTAAAAAACGGTCATACACGTAAAATTCCACTCGTCTAAAAAACAACCACGAGTGTACGTGGGAGTTTCAGTCCACGAACGCAGAAGAAGAAGAAGAAGATTCTCATGTCTGATCTATAAGCCTAAATGAACATTTGCAACCACGTTTATCTGCTTATACATGTGCACTAAAAATTAAAAGTATGATCATGTGTGTTTGTTGCCTGTGTGCAGTTTGAGCAGGAAAACAAGGCTCTGTATGATGAGATGAACAGCATGGTGGAAGACGTCAGGTGAGATATTTCTCCTTCTGCTGAGTAGGCACACCCAAAAAAGTATGTTGGTTTAGGGTAACCCGACCGACCCTATTCTTTCCCGCTGACCCTAAAAAAAAAAAGTCATTTCTCAAAATAAACAACCTTGGCACATTTTGCAAACCATACCGAGACTAAGGGAAGTAACATCCTCAAAATGGTGTTGTGATGTTTTCATATTATCATGAGGTTAACTAAAAAAAATTAAAAAAATTAAAAAATTAAAAAACCTACCTAGCTACCCTGTCACGTTACCCTAAACCAACATACTTTTTTTTTGTTTTTGCCTTAGGCATAGGGGAAAATCCTGCTTTCATAACTGTTACATGTGGCCCATGTTTTATGCTGCTAACCCTATAACTTTGTTTTATAACTGTAACATGTGGCCCATATTTTATGCTGCTAACCCTACAATTTTGTTTTATAACAGTAACATGTATACCATGTTTTATGCTGCTAACCCTATGACTTTGTTTTATAAATGTCATAAAAACGAAACAAAGGCAAACAATTAAAGTTTGGGGTGCCTACCTACCTTATTGATTTTTGCAGTGTGTCCTTAACCACAACTATTGCAAGGGGGGGGGGGCGGCTTACTGAACAAAGTAAGGATATGATCATGAAGGTCTAAAATAGTAATCAGTCACTCACATTTTGGGGGCGGGGATGTAGCTCAGTCGGTAGCGCGCTGGATTTGTATCCAGTTGGCCGCTGTCAGCGTGAGTTCGTCCCCACGTTCGGCGAGAGATTTATTTCGCAGAGTCAACTTTGTGTACAGACTCTCCTCGGTGTCCGAACACCCCCCCCCGTGTGTACACACAAGCACAAGACCAAGTGCGCACGGAAAAGATCCTGTAATCCATGTCAGAGTTCGGTGGGTTATAGAAACACGAAAATACCCAGCATGCTTCCTTCGAAAGCGGCGTATGGCTGCCTAAATGGCGGGGTAAAAACGGTCATACACGTAAAAGCCGTGGGAGTTTCAGCCCATGAACGAACAAACAAACAAACTCACATTTTTAATTGTTTAAAAATCCAGGAAAGACTGAGAGAGAATTATTTTACCTTTCGCAAGGTGGATGTAAACCCAGTTATCAGAAAGGTTGCATTATTCACAAAATGTATTCATGCTGACATTAGATATTGTGCTCATTCAGTTCATGAATTTAATTCTTTGCAGGCAAATTGAGGGGAAGGTTGTGGAAATCGCACAACTGCAAGAGATTTTCACAGAAAAGGTTTTAGAACAGGTTTGTTTTATCTTTATATTTTTCCTTTGAAAGGTAAAGTAAACATTTTACAAATGCACAGATCAGAAGACTACAACGCATTCAGTAGCATCCACAAATACAGGGGAAACAACTGAGGTCTGAGCTTTTGTGTTCTTTGCAAAACTTTAGTTCTTGTATTGGTTTAAACATTGTTTCAATCGATCATCCATTTGTATGTTGCAAATTCAACAGTAAGGAAAGAACAAAAAAGCGTTAAGCTTTACTTACAGTGACAATGTACGTGTACTTAAAAGGTGCATGCAACTGATAATTTTTGCTTCAAGACTAATTCAAACTATTCTTTAAAAAAAAACGTATTTTTTTGGATGGTTCCTGGATCTTGTATTCTTTTTTTTTTTTAGAGCGGATCAAATTACTTCAGAATCTAATAAATAATTTTGTTCTGACAATGCTGCTTCTAGGACCTTTGGAATAACATGTATCATATCATTCATGGAGCAGAGGAATTGAAACATAGTACAGTTGAACCTGTCTATAACGACCATCCAAGAAATAGAAAGGTGAATTATATAGATGAAAAACTTGTCTAGAATCCTTGGTAGTGGTCGTTATGGGCTGGTGGTTGCTTTTGAGAGGTGGTCACAAGGGCAGGTTCGACTGTATTAGTTTTTTGGACGACACAGACTGTATTTTTTGTGATCTTGATTTCTGCTACATGATTTTGTTTTCCTTTTTATAGGACAAGCAGATCGACATGATCTCCACCACCGTTGTGGGAGCGTCCATCAACGTCAAGGATGCCAACGAGGAAATTCGAGAAGTAAGTTGTTTGCTTTTCTTGCTTGTGTGCACCGTCTTGTCAGTCAGTAGAAGTCACCTGAGGCTTTGTACCTGGTGTAAAGAACATCTTTACGCTTGCCTGTCTTTTGTGGAGAAAATGCATTTTTTGCTGAAGTGATTTCCAAACTGACAATTTTAATATATACATTTTATCTTAATAATCTTAATCTAAAAATCGAAATTATTTTTTTTTTAAACCAAATGAGGCAGGGCCCCATTTTACGATCTGAGAAACAAAGGGAGGTAAGCACTCTAAATTCATGCAATCAGGATGGAAGTCGTTTGTTCATTTCAATGCTTGTTATTCTCTCAGGTGCCAAGAGACTATTACTTCTATCGCCAGGATATTGGTTGTCAGTGTGTGTGTGCTTAGATGGTTATGCAAGTTCAAAGATCCAGGGGGGTAAAAGACAGTAGTTTTTGTTTGTTGCATCACATACTATGCTGTCTGATTTTCTCAGAATTTTTAGAGGTCTTTATATACATATATAATATGTATGTGTAAATGGTGTGTCTTTAAATATATATATAATATGTATGTGTTAGGGAAGGTATGACTGTATCCACTATCCACTTTGCAGTTGCAAAGTACACGTAATTCCTCTTCTTCCTCTTCTGCATTCATGGGAGTGAACTCCCTAGTACACATGTTTTTTGCACGCGTGCATGTTTACGAGAATTACCATTTTTACCCCACTATTAAGGCAGCCATATGCCGATTTCGGAAGAGTCAAGTCATTCAAATTCTTGTGTATGTGTATCTGGGTATGTACATTTTCTGTGTCACAAAGAAATTCAAAATCATGTGTGTTCTGTGATACAAAGAAGTTCAAAATCATGTGTGTTCTCTGTGACACGAAAAAGTTGAAAATCATGTGTGTTCTCTGTGATACAAAGAAGTTCAAAATGATGTGAACATGTATGTTCTCTGTGACAGGCTATCAAGAAGAAAGCCGAGTTCAGGGTGTGGATCCTGTTCTTTCTGGTCGTCTGCTCCTTCTCCCTGCTCTTCCTCGACTGGTACAACGGCTGATGGTCGGCACAGTGTCGTTTTGCCTCATCTCATCATCGCTTTCCTTTGCAAATTCATTCATGGTTGCTGGGAAAAAAAATTGGAATTAGGGTAGTTCAATCAACCAATATTTGGGATGGGTATTAGGTTATTTGCATGTGTGTGTCTGTGTGTGAGTGTGAGTGTGAGTGAGTGAGTGAGTGAGTGAGAGCGAGCGACACCTAGAGAGAGACATAGAGAGAGACAGAGAGGTTGGTTTTGGGAATGCAGCTTTGTACGTGTGTGAGTGTGTGCTTTCTGAAGGAGAGATATTAAATGATGGCGGGAGATTTTATAAGGGATTCATGAATTCTGTTATGTGCATAGAGTGAACAGAAGTGTATTTAAAGTGATGCAGAGCTGTCTCTTTTCATTGTTTGTAGCTATAGAAAGTGCAATATGTATGTGTTATGGATCATGAAATGTGAAAAGAGTTTGTACATGCATGCAAATAACTCATGTTTAATAAAATGTGTGTGTTGCATGCTCTCTTGTTGTTGAAGGGTTTGGGTTATGTGACTGGTGTTTGAATGCAGTAACTGTACATATTGTTGAAGACAAGCACACACACACACACACACACACACACACACACACACACACACACACACACACATTGTTGAAGACAAGCACACATACACACACACACACACACACACACACAGTGTCCAGAAATTAACACCTTCAAATAAACTCTTGCTGCTTTCATTTGGTTTTGATAATTTATTTACTTGAACTTTCAAGACATGCTTACCATTCAAAGTATGAAGTTAAATGGGCAATCAAGGTAATAGGTTATAGTGAGTCTGAAGTAAAATTCATTGAGAAACTGACAGATTGTTGAAGGTTTACTAGCAGAAGGTCTGAATCTGATACTATTGTGGGCCTTTTCATCTAGAACCTGTCTGAGTTGAATCTTCATTGTGTCTTTTTTAAGTGAGTTGAATAAACTATCATGCATCTTCATTGTGTCTTTGTTGGTGTGGAGTATGCGTGGGTATGTACAGTATGTTTATGTGTGAATATTGTGAAAATCCAAAAAGTTCATCTGCAGGATTTTGTCATTGTTTGTGCAGTTTCACTGTCAATAAAATTAATTACATTGCAAACTGAATCCCTGTGTGTCCAGGTGTGTGTGGGCTAACATCAACATTTTAATACTTGGTCTTTTTTCAAATAAAGCTGAAAGGTTAATTGCTTTTCTAAAATAGTGCTGAGAACAGTTCTGTTATGCAGAACCAATCTCGTAGTACTTTACACAAGTCAAATTTGTTGGAGGGGGGCGTGGGGGCGTAATGGGCTAATGTACATTTGGCAATGATCTGTCTTTTGTGATCATTGGACCACGGATTCTTTTCAGTGACCGAAGTCAGTGACTAAGACAAGGGAAGTTACTCACTGATTGCTTCTTACAGAGTAGGCGTTCTTGATTGTTTACTTCCGGTGTGAGTGGAGCAGAAGAAATTTTCTTTTGCACAGTCAATATCCAACCTTGCTGACAACAAGTTTTCGTTTAGGGCGTGTCGACGACGACGATGGCCAAAGCTGGAGGATGTATGTTTCGCATTGGGTAGGTGTTTCAATTATTTCCTGTTGAAGGACTTTATGGCCACAGTGCGCACTTGTTTTCGAGCAATTTTACCGAAGTTACCCGCATCAGCAGCACGTACAACACAAATGTCACAAAGATCGGTACAGTGACTGAGTGAGCTGCTTTCGATTTTCCCGATCTTTTGGCAGTACATGCCCTGAAGTAACTGACATCATCAGGTAAAAGTTGACGGTAATCTTGAACTTTAGCGTGTTAAATTCATAGCTCAGAATTCAGAGGCATTTAAGTCTCCAAATTTGTAGAACCTGCACTTGTAATCATAACAAGTAATTTTAGATCCCTTTGAAGTTACGGAATGAACTCAGATGAACTGTACGAATGCATTTTGTTTACATGGCTCAAAGAAGGAATTATCTGTATGATCGGACAAGGGAGACAACTCTTTTGTGTAAATAATGTCCCATGGTTGACAACGTACGCCATTTTCGGTGCATTTTCGTCGATTGAACAACCAAATTAAGTAATTATGCTTAAGTTTGAAGCTCAATCCGTCAATTTCACGACAAATATTCTTTGGCTTGCTTACATGGACTTGTATCAAAAGAAAGTAAAGAATGTCACTGGATTCTGAGCTATGAATTTAACACGCTAAAGTTCAAGATTACCTCTGACGGAATATTTCGATCATGTTCAAAAATATTCTAAATAACCCTGTGTGTGTGACTGTGTGTGTGAGTGTTATTGTTGCCAGCCTAAGAAGACAATAGGTCATTTGGACCTCCCTAAAAAAAATCCAATCGGTCCCAATGTCCTGGCTTTAAAAAAACAATAGGTCCAAATTGTACCGCCATACCTTTGATACATGCAATGCAAAATAACTTACAGTCCGGAGTTAAATCTATCTTTTTACGCAAAAATGACAATAAAGCCATTGAACAATGATAACACTTTAACTTTATTATCTGATTCTCACAGAAATTTAGTGTATGGCGCTCATTTGCTGATTTTTGGCAGTACACATTAAATGTAATATAAACTTAAACTTTAAGTACAAAAAACTTAATGAGGCCAAAAAAAAAATAGGTGTGGTTACGGTAACATAGCCAAAAGAAATAGGGTAGGAAGGTAGGCAATCACTTTTTTTTTAAAAACTTTTTTTTCTAATGTGTATAAATTAAACCTACTTGACAGGGAAATAAGTGTGCGACTCGGGCGCTTTCGCTTTCATTGCGTTTTCTGCACTCGTTTTCTTGGTTTTTGTTGTTGTTGACAAATGTAATAAAAAGTTATAGGGTCGGCCCCTAAAAATAGGGTAGGTCGGGTTACCGTAACCACAGCTATTTTTTTTTAGGCCTAATATGAAGTTAACATTGCTAGACTTACAACATTATTTCAAATGTAAGTAACTTTCCGCTGTTTGCGCTGTTTTCGGTAAATAGGTACACCATCTGGAACGAGTATTTCCGTAAACGCAGCCTCGATCGAGTGTCAATGACGACAAACACGGACTCGGCACCGAGTGCATTTTCACTCGTAGCGAACATGAGCATTTCGATCGGGGTTTGTTTTCCGACTTTGCAACTCCCATTCCATTCATTGCAGACCTTGTCCGCCTTGTACGAATATATATGTATCGGTCAGTTGACCAACAAAACGTAAAAACTATCGGTCCATCGACCGGACAAGGCTAAGTCCAATGCGTCAAATCAGAAAGGAATGCGTCAGAGAATGAAGACTGAGGCCTGGCAACAACACTGGTGTGTAGTTTCTTGCATCAAAAGGTACTATATCTCTGATTCTGCATGGTATGCAGCACGGCTGATTTTAATGGAACCACCATGTTTTATTATTATAATGATAGTATTGAAGGCAATGTACCAAGAAATAATGTACTACAGCCCTGAAAGTCCAACAAATAATGTACTCGCCTTTGGCTAGTGATTCTGAAAATGTACTAGCCAGAGAGAAAACTTTACTAGCCAAACAAACAATTTGTTTCAGCAACTTTATTTGCATTTGGCAAGTAGATGATTTTTCTACTCGCCAGTTACATATGTTTGTACTCGCATAACAAGTAAAATACTGGCCACTTTCAGGCCTGTACTAATTCTTTGACACAAGGGCAATTCAGAATACAGTACATAATATCTATGTTAAAATTTCAGGTCAGTACCCAGTCATTTATGCGTTCTATAAATTAAAAAAATTAAAAAGGTATGTCTTTGAGCAATTTCTCATTGACAACTCAGTCATTGAAACAGATGTTATGATCCTGTCAATGATAATTGTAATTCAATCAAGTTGGCGTTTTAATGAAACAGATCCTGTGATTGGTCAGAATGCCCCAACTCATTAAAAATTACCGGTCATTAATTGTCGATAACCACTCGCTAAAAATGCCATTAACCACCTGCTGGCGAGGCGCATTGATACAACCTCAACTAGTCTCGGTTAGCTTTGAGGGTCATTTTACAAGTAGGAAATAAATACCGAGACCATAAGGTATGCGAAGTGATGACGTCGAATACGTGACGTAAGTTGATGCATGAATTTTTCCGGACTACGTCAGTCAATTCCAAAGATCGCTTTTGTGATGAAAAGAATTTGTTTTAGAGTTTGCTGTCCAGAAACCCGTCAAAAAAGAAGGGAAAATGTATGTGAAAGAAAACAAAACAGGAGGAGAGTGATAATTAGATAGGAATACAGAGACATATGTCTTGGGACTTGACCCTTGCAGGTAGGTGGACTGAGAGTAGTGTGTGAACAGAACAGAACCGATTCTGTCTGTTTATCATCGCATAAAAGCAGGAAAGAGATCGTCGTCAGATTGAATTACAATAACATTAACATGCTTCCATTTGAAATTTCTCGGTCTTCATCGTGGATTGACGCCCTCCCAAAGTCTAATTGAAGCCCGACGGAGCGATCCACGATGACGACCTCGAAGTTTCAAATGGAAGCATGTTAATGTGTAATTCTGTTTGTGTTTTTGGCTCACGTAAGTGTAGCCTATGCGATGATAAACTTTGTCTGTCTGTGCGTGCGTGCGTGCGTGCGTGCGTGCGTGCGTGTGTGTGTGATAGAAACTTTAACATTTCCGAGTCTATGGATAAAGCTCGCATAAGAAGATTACGTCTCGGTCAAAAGTGTTTGACGTGTGTGATAGAAACTATTTAAAGACGTCACATTATGACGTAAGAGGGTTAGACGTCACGCAAAGGAATTACTGAAAGTCTCGGTCATTCTTATTGTGAGCGGGCCGAGACTAGTTGGCAGATCCAGGGTCTCGCTTTCTTGCACAGTTTCACCTGTGTGTGTGTGTGTATGTGTGACGGAGTGATTGAATTTGTGTTACTGTTTGTCGATTTCTTACGTGAGCCTTGAAGGCTTCGCCTCTTGTTGCTGTTGTTTTTTTAGCAGTTCATGTAGGTACATGCAAAACAAATGTGTATGTTTATGTTCCAGGTACTTGACAAATGTGTATACATGTTTATGTTCCAGTTACTTGACAAATGTGTATGTTTATGTTCCAGTTACATGTATGTTTATGTTCCAGTTACTTGACAAATGTGTATGTTTATGTTCCAGTTACTTGACAAATGTGTATGTTTATGTTCCAGGTACTTCTTCTACACAAGGACAAGAGTTGGCTATTACTACCATCAGCGTGATATCGCCAAAGCCAAAGAGAAATTGAAGGATTGTGGAGGACATCACTCAAATTTGACACCATTTGACTATGGGGGTAATCATGATATGATAACAATAACATTTTTTTTCAAGATATTTTAATTTGTTTCTGTCAGTGCTGTTTTTCATTTTTTTCTTTGTTTTTAGCTTTCATTGTGTACAATTTTTAGAGAAAAATTATTCAAATACATTGAACTCAAGTGTTAAAATGTTGATAGGTAATCTTCCTGAAGTTTGCCATGCACAGTGAAGAAATGATTGAAGCATTTGGTAATTTTAGTATTCCATAGTTATATTACAACTGTGTAAAAAGAGAGATAAAATGTAAACAACAACAAAACCACTTCCATGACAGTAATTTCTTTTATTTTCAGACCTTCAGATTGTACCCATACCTATGCTGTTAGACAACTATGCCTACCTGGTCACAGATCGGCGCACCAACACTTCTGTGGTCATTGATCCAGGTCATGCAGAACCAGTTCAGGTATACTTAAATAAACTGCTTTCTTTGATATTTGTGTTTGTTGTATACCGTATTTGACGGACTGCAAGCCGCGACTTTTAAAAAAAAAAAATCGCATTGCGGCTTATAAAAAGATGCGGCTAAAACGTTACCTAAATTTGAACAGGGTTCGTACAGGTCATGGAAAACCTGGAAAGTCATGGAATTTGATTTTTAATTTTCCAGGCCTGGAAAGTCCTGGAATTTCAAGTCATGGAAAGTCATGGAATTTAACCAAAAATAAGAAAGAAAAAAAAATTAACCTTTAGCACGCCAGCGGCGATTTTTGTTGCCCAGTCATTCCCCGATTTGCATCGCCAGCACAAGGCTTGTTCGTATGACCAACTTCTCGTTCGTATTTGCATACGAGAATAACGGTATTTTTAACGGCACTTGAGCCAAAGCAAGGCTCACTTCCTTCTGTTATCTCCTCGTGTCGTCTGCGCTGCATTTGAGTCGGTTTCATCGAAGTTTTCTGCTTTTGTTTTTGCATCGATAAAGTACTTTAGCGCTTCGACAAGCAAGATGGAGGATGATGAGTTTGAAACTTTCTTTCGAGTTGTTTCTTGACAACAAAAAGTATGCAGAATTGGAACGAATTACCGAGGAAGATCTTCGCAATGAACTGTGTATCGCGGTGAAAAAAATGACAGTTCGTCAAGTCACAGTGACGGTTACGAAACGGAATTTACGAAAGTGCAGATGGATACAAACAGTGGCTGGTCCAGTTTAGTGAAATGACAGGACCAGCAAACATTACCGATAATCTGACTGCGTAGCAAATGCTTGACTTGCTTGTCGAAGAGACACTGCGTAGAAACTGACTCAAATTCAGTGCAAAGCAAGCCAGTGTCAAAACTGGCAGTGACAAGACGTAAAACGTTTGCGTGTTCGGAAATGGCGACCTGTGGATCTAGTCATGGAAAATGTTATTGAGGCTCATGGAAAGTCATGGAAAAGTCATGGAATTTTGTTTCTAAAAACCAGTGGGGACCCTGCTTGAATAGCATTCACTTAATGGAAGTCGCCGCGGATTTTCATTTCGCTCGATTAGCGATTACCGGTACTTTATTAGCTCTCTACTCAAGACTCGGCGCTTTTCTCTTTCTTTCGCGAATCTTCGTTTGTCAACAAGTTGTCGTGACAAGATAGCGTACAGAGAAACACCGGATGTATCAGGATCTCGCGCGCACGCGCGCGATTTCGGTTTTTTGTGTCTTGCGATAGTTGGAAGAGCGAGAGCCGCCATGTTGTGTTTTCGTCTGCTCGAAATGTGCGCAAAAGTCGTAAATCATCCCAAAAAAGCTTATTCCGGGCGGGACTACATGTGTGTGTTGGTTACAAATTGTGTGTGTGATATTTTTCTTCAAACTTTTTCACTTTTCTTCTTTGTTTCACTTGTTTATTCTCGGAGCCGATTTCGCCAAATACCGTACTTTTGTTTGCCTGGTTGTTTTGATTGATTGACACGATCTGATTATATTTTTTTCGACGGCGGCTAATATAGTGACGCGGCCTATACGTGGCTGGTCCCAATGTTTTTGTTAAAAGTCGGGGGTGCGGCTTATAAAACGGTGCGTCTTGTAATCCGTCAAATACGGTAGTATCACTGGTAATGCCAAAGGCACATCTCTGCCGACAGCTTGCAGTGGGACCAGCCATTGGAAGGGAGGATAGCCTTATTTTATATACTCTCCTAAATTTTAGTATCACGCTTACACTAGTTACCGGATTTATGCTTCAGGGCGCAATGTTCCTCAGGGTTCTAAATGTTTTTGTCTTAAAAGAAAAAGGTAATGTGAAAGACAGAAGACCGGGGTAATTAAGTTGTAGCACTTTTTACTTTTAACAGTTCTCTTAAAGCTGAAGAGTACTGATAAAACTAATAAATTGGGTTTGGGAAAAAAATAGGGGGCATGACAAAGCTCCGATCTACCTGTGACTACAGTGGAACCCCCGCTTTAAGACCTTCACAAATCTAAGAAAATCAGGTCTTAAAAAAGAGGGAGTCTTAAAATAGGGGTAAATTTACAAAGGTTATAAACAAAAAGTTTGAAAAAACAGGGCCTTAACCATAAAAGGGAGGAAGTCTGAAATTGGTTTTTTTTTTAAAGGGGGTTCAACTGTACCGTAGATACTTTCCCGTGATGTACATGTGTCTGTGTCCTGACTGGTCTACCCAAGTCTCCCACTGCTTGCCATATTAAAAGCCTGAGTGGTTGTCACAATGATCAGTCTGACTGCAAACCTTCAACCTGTCACTTCTATAACGCACTGTATAGCGCGCTGAACATGGTGGCTCATGAACATCTCAGGCCTTCAAGACTTGGTAAGGACCGTTGGGAGACACACACACACATCAGGGGACAGTATCCTGGGTAGTCAAAATTGGATCAGAGCTGCATTGTGTGCCCTCATTCTTTCTAAAGCCAATGTTTTATTTGTACTCTTGAGCTTTAACTGTATGACAAGACTCTCCGCACATGTGTATGAAGAGAAATCTCTCCCATTTAAAATAGATCATGGTTCTTCACAATTCAAACGGGGGTGATTGTGACAGGGGAGGCTACCGCTCCTTTCACAGCAGATTCTGCACCCGAGTTGTTGGCCTTTAAGTCAACACCGGTGGATTGTAGAATTCTGTTTGTGATGGGGTCTGGTGGTTTCCGATTGTCTGTATGTTCATGGAAACCTTCGGGTTTGCATAACAGTTTTTATAGGGCTAAGAAATTAGCCCAAACATTTTCAATCCTGTTTGATTGCACTTCGCCTCCCGAGGTGATCGTACTGTTACAGCACTCGGTTACATCTGACAGCCAAAAGCTATTTAGGGACTGCAAGGACCAACTTACTCACTCAGCTTAATTACAGCTTTCTATTAATCTTTTTACCTGTAGTTCCTTGTATACGATAAAACTGTGTGTGTCTATGTGGGTATGTCTGTTTGTGTTCCAGGTTTATTTGAGCGGCAGGAACATAATGCCAGATGCAGTCCTGGTCACTCACAAACACTGGTAACGATTGGTTTTGCCGTTACATCTTTCTCATATTCTAATACTTTCTGTCCTATATTGAAAATATTTAAATGTGGGTCCCTGAACATCTGTTAGAGTCTGATGTAAATTCTTCAGTTTCTTGGAATGTTATCCCTATGGTTGTGAGGAAAATATGTCGAGGATGATGTAGAAAAGGGAGAGACTTAATTTTGTTTTGGAATGATGGCAGGGGAATGTTTTTGATTTCTTGAATATTATCTCAGTAGATGCAGCATACATGTCAACCCCTATCAATGTTTTCCTGTATCACATTACCAAAAAACTGTATCATCAGGCCAAAAAACTGTACATAGCGCGCGGCACCGCGGTATTACCGCGTAAGGCAGAATTTGAAAGTTGTGTTTATGGTAGTGAGGTGCATGGTATAAAGATCAATCAATTTCATCATAAAATGCCAATCAATACTGATTTCAGTGCTTCTGTTCTGATAATGAACTAAAATCAGTATTGATTTGAATTGTATGAAAAAGTGATGTGTATTGAATATGCTTTCTTATTATCATTTCATGATTTATCTATAAACTATAATGAACACAGGCAAAATCCATTCTTCACATTCCTGATTTTATGTCCAGTCCCGGATTTTCCCGAATAGTGCAAAAGTTTCCCGATTAAACATTTTTCGAGTATAGTTATATAATGACTGGAGTGTATTTTCAAGCGCCTGTACTCGGCGTAGTTTCACTTCTGAAATCTCGTTTAGCGCGAGGCTTCGTCACACAAACGCTGTGATCAAAATCGAAACTAAACGAGAATAGGCGAGATTTGTGGCTAGCGCATGCGCTTCAGTCGAATGTGGATGAGAAGCAGAAGAAGCAGCAGCAGACGACCACAAAATGAAGAAAACAACGGTCCAGCGCCCGAAAGTTCTTGTAAAATTTGAAAAGAGTTACAAACAAGAGTATGACTTCATCTCCGAATCGACAAGACGCGGCATACATTTCGCGTTTTGCACCAAGTGCCGCGAAGATATCAGCATCGGACATGGACTCGGAGGCCGGGGGGATATTGAAGCTCATTCAAGAACAGCAAAACATGAACGGAACTGTGATCGGAAACCGATCTCACGCTTTCGTCCAATCGGAATATTTCTCCCCCCTTTTTTTTTTACAAATGTCATTTTTGAAATTTCCCGTATCAATGAAGTTTTTCCGTATCAATCCCCGTGATACGCCGTATCACTCGAAAATCACGAAAAATCCGTATCCGATACGGGAAATCCGTATCAGTTGGCAACTCTGATGCAGAATTGGGTTGGGGTGAAAGACCTCAAAATGGCTATCTGTTTGATATATGTATCATTTGGTTGAATCTTGTTTGGTCAAGTGATCCAGCACTTAAACACTTGTATGGTGGAGCCATTACTAGTTTCTGTTTTATTATGATTGTTGGCCTACAGTGATCGCTGCCCACAATGTGTTTCGCCTATGTGTGTTTGGAAGGTCGTTTTTTTGGGGGGTTAATCGCTGTCGTATGTTTTTAAAAACTTCACACACACACAAAATTGTCTGGTGAAGCATGATGTGTGTTTATGTTGTCTGCTGTGCAGGGACCACAGCGGCGGCAACAAGGAGATGCGTCAGCACTATCCTAACATCAGAGTGTATGGCAGTGGCTCAGATCACGTTCATGATATAACACAGTAAGCCGTTTTTGACTCACATGCGAAGCAAAAGTGAGTCTATGTACTCACCCGAGTCGTCTGTCCGTCCGTCCCCCCCGTCCGTCCGGACATCCGTCCGGACGTCCGTCCGGAAAACTTTTAACGTTGGATATTTCTTGGACACTATTCAGTCTATCAGTACCAAATTTGGCAAGATGATGTATGATGACAAGGCCCCAAAAAACATACATAGCATCTTGACCTTGCTTCAAGGTCAAGGTCGCAGGGGCCATAAATGTTGTCTAAAAAACAGCTATTTTTCACATTTTTCACATTTTCTCTGAGGTTTTTGAGATTGAATACCTCACCTATATATGATATATAGGGCAAAGTAAGCCCCATCTTTTGATACCAGTTTGGTTTACCTTGCTTCAAGGTCAAGGTCACAGGAGCTCTTCAAAGTTGGATTGTATATATATTTTGAAGTGACCTTGACCCTGAACTATGGAAGATAACTGTTTCAAACTTAAAAAATTATGTGGGGCACATGTTATGCTTTCATCATGAGACACATTTGGTCACATATGATCAAGGTCAAGGTCACTTTGACCCTTATGAAATGTGACCAAAATAAGGTAGTGAACCACTAAAAGTGACCCTATCTCATGGTAGAAAGAGCCAATAAGCACCATTGTACTTCCTATGTCTTGAATTAACAGCTTTGTGTTGCATGACCTTGGATAACCTTGACCTTGGGTCAAGGTCACATGTATTTTGGTAGGAAAAATGTGTAAAGCAGTTCTTAGTGTATGTCATTGCTAGGTTTAGTTATTTGACCTTGACCCTGACGGTCAAGGTCATGCAAAGGTCAAGGTCAAGCATGTGAGTCGTATGGGCTTTGCCCTTCTTGTTTAGATAAGTATTTACAGTTGAGAAATTTAGCACAAGGTTTTTACCTGGACTCATTCGTAACATTTGGAGTCAGCTGATAGTAGTTTAATTGCAAACACAGTTTCCAATCTTCAACCTCTTGTATCTGTATGGTGAGGAGCGTACATACAGTATTATGGTTTTACTGAAACACTTTGAAATTACCTTTTCTATGTCTGTGACTCTCAGCCCACTGCAGGAAAGCCTAATGATCACACCTGTTCACACTTTGAAGTGACTTTTCTGTGTCTATGTTCAGCCCACTGCTGGCAGGTGAAACCCTAGAGTTTGGAGGCCTGAAGTTCCACACAACGATCACATCTGTTAAAACCTTAAAAGAACTTTTTTATGTCTATGTTCAGCCCACTGCAGGCAGGTGAAACCCTAGAGTTTGGAGGCCTGAAGTTCCACACAACGATCACATCTGTTAAAACCTTAAAAGAACTTTTTTATGTCTATGTTCAGCCCACTGCAGGCAGGTGAAACCCTAGAGTTTGGAGGCCAGGGCTGAGGTGAGCTGAGGGAACCAGCCGCTGGGTCTAATTGATTTCTTCTTCTTCTGCGTTTGTGGGCTGAAACTCCCACGTACACTTGTGTTTTTTGCACAAGTGGAATTTTACGTGTATGACTTTTTTTCCCCGCCATTTAGCCAGCCATACGCCGTTTTCGGAGGAAGCATGCTGGGTATTTTCTTGTTTCTATAACACACCGAACTCTGACATGGATTACAGGATCTTTTTCGTGCGCACTTGGTCTTGTGCTTGCGTGTACACACGGGGGTGTTCAGACACCGAGGAAAGTCTGCACACAAAGTTGACTCTGAGAAATAAATCTCTCGCCGAACGTGGGGACGAACTCACGCTGACAGCGGCCAACTGGATACAAATCCAGCGCGCTACCATCTGAGCTACATCCCCGCCCTGTCTAATTGATTGAAATCACAACAAATCTCAATTTCAACAAATCTGACCCCACGGCTGGCTCTCACCATGTTTGGTGCCACCCAGTTTTGCTTTGTGCACCTCAGCCCTGAAGTTCCGCACAATGATCACTCTTGGTCAAACATTGAAGTGATGTTTTCTATGTCTATTTTTAGCCCACTGCAGGCAGGTGAAACCCTGGAGTTTGGAGGCCTGAAGTTCAACACGATGATCACACCAGGTCACACCACGGGTCACATGGTCTACATCCTTGATGGGTCGCCGTATGGCGTCGGTGATTCCATCTTCTCCGGAGATCTCCTCTTCCTGGCTGGGTGTGGTAAGGATGCTTGTATTTGCCCTCCTTTCATTATGATACAGTGGGGAAAATGTACAATTTTCCACGTGACATCACAGGACAGTCACTAGCGAGGGGTTGTGTCTGAAACACGCGGACACCAGCACGTGTGGATTGTTTGTCTCTCAAAAGCAAGGGCATTCACTCTTTCACAACCCATACAAACCTGACAGATATTTCCGAACATCGTATATTGCCTCTTGGAAAATTGCCCTTCAGACAATATTGCCCTCAGACAATTTCCCTCTGACAACTGCTTCCTGGACATTTTCCCCTCAAAGGACAACTGCCTACCCCCATGGTAGGACAACTTCTCCCTGACAACTGACTCCTGGATAACCAAAACACAAGAACCATTTTTGGTGTGTGATGTCACTTCTTAAAACACAAAACCAACAAAAATATGTTTAACATGTTTTGTGTGTGTTTTATAACAGCTCAAGTACTAGATTATTTTTATCTGGCTGATGTGTAATTGTACAGAAAATAATTTAATTTGATTGAGTCTTATGCAGAGTGATACATGTACAAATAATGGTTTTCTCTGGTAGACTGATTCATGTTTTGTGTCATGTTGCAGGGCGCATGTTTGAAGGCACTGCTGAAACAATGCTGCATTCATTGGATCAGATCTATTCACTTCCAAACGACACACTTATATGGCCAGGTACACTTCCTTTCCTTCACTGGGAATTTAAATTTCAAACTAATTAAGGTTTTTCAAATGTTGGGTTTGTTGTTACTGAAGTTTCTTGATACAGGAATGGTATTTGTTTTAAACTTTGCACACATACGATGCATTTTTGACTCACATGCGAAGCAAAAGTGAGTCTATGTACTCACCCGAGTCGTCCGTCCGTCCGTCCGTCCGGACGTCCGTCCGGAAAACTTTAACGTTGGATATTTCTTGGACACTATTCAGTCTATCAGTACCAAATTTGGCAAGATGGTGTATGATGACAAGGCCCCAAAAAACATACATAGCATCTTGACCTTGTTTCAAGGTCAAGGTCGCAGGGGCCATAAATGTTGCCTAAAAAACAGCTATTTTTTACATTTTTCCCATTTTCTCTGAAGTTTTTGAGATTCAATACCTCACCTATATATGATATATAGGGCAAAGTAAGCCCCATCTTTTGATACCAGTTTGGTTTACCTTGCTTCAAGGTCAAGGTCACAGGAGCTCTTCAAAGTTGGATTGTATACATATTTTGAAGTGACCTTGACCCTGAACTATGGAAGATAACTGTTTCAAACTTAAAAATTATGTGGGGCACATGTTATGCTTTCATCATGAGACACATTTGGTCACATATGATCAAGGTCACTTTGACCCTTATGAAATGTGACCAAAATAAGGTAGTGAACCACTAAAAGTGACCATATCTCATGGTAGAAAGAGCCAATAAGCACCATTGTACTTCCTATGTCTTGAATTAACAGCTTTGTGTTGCATGACCTTGGATGACCTTGACCTTGGGTCAAGGTCACATGTATTTTGGTAGGAAAAATGTGTAAAGCAGTTCTTAGTGTATGATGTCATTGCTAGGTTTAGTTATTTGACCATGTCAAGGTCAAGCATGTGAGTCGTATGGGCTTTGCCCTTCTTGTTGTTAGTTTATTCTTGCATCACTGACATCATAATTGGGTGTTATTATGTAATCCTACACACATGGTTTGTGTGCAGGACATGAATATGCCAGGGAAAATCTGGAATTTTCATGTCATTTGGAACCAGAGAACCAGACTGCAAAGGTATATTGTGCTTTTTGACTCACCTGAGTAATCAATAAGTCATAGTATTCAGCAGCTGCACCGGCACGGTTGGCCTAGTGGTAAGGCGTCCGCCCCGTGATCGGGAGGTCGTGGGTTCGAACCCCGGCCGGGTCATACCTAAGACTTTAAAATTGCAATCTAGTGGCTGCTCCGCCTGGCGTCTGGCATTATGGGGTTAGTGCTAGGACTGGTTGGTCCGGTGTCAGAATAATGTGACTAGGTGAGACATGAAGCCTGTGCTGCGACTTCTGTCTTGTGTGTGGCGCACGTTATATGTCAAAGCAGCACCGCCCTGATATGGCTCTTCGTGGTCGGCTGGGCGTTAAGCAAACAAACAAATAGTATTCAGCAGTATTGGGCAGGTAGATGTTTTAAGTTTTCTAAATTTCAATAAACACATTTTGGAGATAAAAAATGATGTTGATACATATGTACATGTATGTGTTCTTTTTTTTTCTCATTCGCTACCGGCTATAGACATATATTATGTATGTGTTTATTATCAAATATTTCTTGCTATTTTAGATTTAATCAACATTTTTACATTGTTATTTTGCATTGTCTGTGTAATGGTTTAACGTTAAAACATGATGCATGTGTGACAATACGTTTACAGTATTGTTCTTCCTTAGCATGGTTGCATATCCTTTATGTAACGTTATCCATAATTCTGTTTCAGGAAAAACTAAAATGGGTGAAATCTCAAAGAGAGAAAAGGTTTTGCACAGTAAGTCTCTCTTTCTGTGTGTGTGTGTGTGTGTGTGTGTGTGTGTGTGTGTGTGTGTGTGTGTGTGTGTGTGTGTGTGTGTGTGTGTGTGTGTGTGTGTGTGTGTGTGTTCTTGCATGTGTGTGTTTGTGCGTGTGTTTTGTATGCGTGTCGGTGGGTGGTGGTGTGTATGAGTGCATGCACATATGCATCCTCTGTCTTTTGTATTCCTTCCTCTCTGTCCCTGTTCACAGAAAGTCTCTCTTTCTGTGTGTGTGTGTGTTCTCTCTTTCTGTGTGTGTGTGTGTGTGTGTGTGTTCTCTCTTTCTGTGTGTGTCGGTGGGTGGTTGTGCGAATGTGTGTATGAGTGCATGCACGTGCAACCTCTGTCTTTTGTATTCCTTCCGCTCTGTCCCTCTTTCTCCTTTTCTCTGTGTGAAAATGCTGGGTGTGTACATAGCAACTAATGCTGTCAGTCAATGTATCTGCATGAAGGTGACGCTGGGAAATAAATATTCTGCGGAATGTTGGGGTTGAACCCGCACCGATAGCGTAAAACTGGTTTCAGGTCCACACCACTACCGAGAAACCCCCAATTTAAGACCACCTACCTTTTAAGACGCTGTTATCACAGATTTTCTGTAAATAACCTCTGTTAATTTACCGCCATTTTAGGACTCCCTCCTTTTAAAGACCTGATTTTTTTTAGATTAGTGGAGGTCTTACAACCCCCTGAGGGTTAGGGGGAAGAATTTACCCGATGCTCCCCAGCATGTCGTAAGAGGCGACTAACGGATTCTGTTTCTCCTTTTACCCTTGTTAAATGTTTCTTGTATAGAATATAGTCAATGTTTGTAAAGATTTTAGTCAAGCAGTATGTAAGAAATGTTAAGTCCTTTGTACTGGAAACTTGCATTCTCCCAGTAAGGTAATATATTGTACTACATTGCAAGCCCCTGGAGCAATTTTTTGATTAGTGCTTTTGTGAACAAGAAACAATTAACAAGTGGCTCTATCCCATCTCCCCCCTTTCCTCGTCGCGATATAACCTTCGTGGTTGAAAACGACGTTAAACACCAAATAAATAAATAAAGAAAGAAAGGAGGTCTTAAAAGGGGGGTTTCACTGTGTACTGACAGAGCTATCTCCCCTGGAGTTTTTTATTGTGATTGTTTCCCCCTTTCCAGTGTCCCTCTATTGTTCAAGAGGAGAAGCAGTACAACCCATTTCTGCGAACACGAGAAGAGTCCATGCCGCGCGTTCTGGGCATCGTCAAAGACGGCATCTTTGCCACGGCGGATGATGCAACACGCGCCAGAATGTTGTGTGAAATTCGAGAGCGCAAAGACCAACTAAATTACAAACTATGATCTGCTGATTTGTGGATGGTTCCACTTTCTTCTGTACAGTGGAACGTGTCATGTGAGAAGAGATCTTCCATGAAATGACGGTTTCCGTTTGTTCCTTGCCTGTGTGTGCGTGTGCGTGCATGTGTGTACGTGCGTGCATGTGTGCGTGCGTGTGTGTGTGAGTGTCAGTATCTGTGTGTCTGTCTGTGTTTGTGCGTGCATGCTTGTTTGTGTAGCTCTTCAGTGAACAAACGTTTTGCGCTTGTGGAATAATATTTATTGCTGAGCATTGATACTCTGGTAAATATTGAAGGTGATATTACAAGGCTTTTTTTCTTATTACCCGTTTTTCTATTAATGTGGTTGTGCAAGGATAGTTAGTTTGTCTCAGTGAGAGAAAAAAAGAGAGTGTGTGTGCATGATTGCGTGCATGTATGCATGCGTGTGTGTTTGTGTGTGTGTGTGTGTGTGTGTGTGAGTGCATGTGTGTGTGTGTGGTGTGCATTTGTGGTTGTGAAGTGAACAAGCTTTTTGCACCTGTGAAATAATGTCAATTTCTGAGAATTGACACTCTGGTAAATATTTTTCTAATGAATAAGTGTTGCTTCCATATGTGCACATAAAGTTTTGACCCCTGAAGATCTGTGCATAGAAACTGTTGTAAATATTTGTCTAATGAGTAAATAGTCTTGCTGTTTTATGTATATTAATGATGATATGAATGGGATGATTTGATGCCTGTAAACTAATTTGCCTGTGCATTCATATTGTGGTAAATAATTTTACCAGGAGTAAGTGTGCATGAATACATGTACAAAAGATGGTACATGTATGTGATGATGTCAACACTTGGTAAAATATGTAACCCTATGGGCATTGAAACTGTACTTCTTTTTGTAATGGTTTAAACAATGTTTTATTAAATCAAACATGGCACAACAATACAACGATAAACAATAGGGACATGAACTCAAGCGAACGCTTATATTACGCGCCCTACGTAGTTACAAATTAACAAAAATATGATGTCGGACAAACATTACTTATAAACTATGGAACTATCTAGGTCAACAGCATAGTTGAAGCAAACCAAAAAGAACAGGAAAAAGCTAGCAGGAGGAAGAGGGGGAGGGTGGAGGTGGGACGAAAGAATGGTAGGTACATATGAAAGATGAAGGTGGTTAGCGCATACAAAAAGAATATACATACATGTAGTACATTGTAAACTGTAATCCAGTGCAAATAAGCAGTAGTTCGCTGAATATATAATTGAAAAATGTATATAAAATAAGGGTTGTTGGCATGGATATGCGTACCGAGTCAAATTAACAAAAACAACCAGATTTACAGATAAACGATTGGACACTTTCAAAAATAAGCTTGTTGGTGCGAAGAGAAAGGTTTTCGCTACCATTTAACAATATTTCAACATGTCTGTAATGTACAGGTAGTGCATTTATTGTAGATAGGCGAGCGTCTAGGTACAGAGCTAGGGCAATGTGTCAAGTAATGGTCAGCTGTTTCATGCAGGTAGCCGTGGAAGAACGAAGGATTTGTACATAGTTTCCAGACTTTTACGATTTAATCTGTATTTATAATATCTTAAACATTTAATTAAGAGGGTGACCTTTTTTATGATGCTTCTCACTTGGATGTCCCATTTACAATTATTCTGCAAAATTACGCCAAGATGTTTATGTTGGTTCACGTTTTCCAAAACAATATTATTAACAAGTCGCGTAAGGCGAAATTACTACATTTAGTCAAGCTGTGGAACTCACAGAATGAAACTGAACGTAGTCCGCCGCAAGTGCAAAAGGCAGTGAAAGTTACGAGCCTGTTTGGCGCGGTAGCGATTGCGCTGTGCTTCATAGCACGCTTTACTGTACCTCTCTTCGTTTTAACTTTCTGAGCGTGTTTTTAATCCAAACATATCATATCTATATGTTTTTGGAATCAGGAACCGACAAGGAATAAGATGAAGTTTTTAAAACGATTTCGGAAATTTTATTTTGATCATAATTTTTATATTTTTAATTTTCAGAGCTTGTTTTTAATTCAAATATAACATATGTATATGTTTTTGGAATCAGAAAATGACGAAGAATAAGATGAAATTGTTTTTGGATCGTTTAATAAAAAAATAATTTTAATTACAAGTTTCCGATTTTTAATGACCAAACTCACTCATTAGTTTTTAAGCCACCAAGCTGAAATGCAATACCAAACCCCGGCCTTCGTCGAAGATTGCTTTGCCAAAATTTCAATCAATTTAATTGAAAAATGAGGGTGTGACAGTACCGCCTCAACTTTTACAAAAAGCCGGATATGACGTCATCAAAGGTATTTATCGAAAAAAAGAAAAAAAACGTCCGGGGATATCATACCCAGGAACTCTCATGTCAAATTTCATAAAGATCGGCCCAGTAGTTTAGTCTGAATCGCTCTACACACACAGACACACACACACACACACACACACACACACACACACACACACACCACGACCCTCGTCTCGATTCCCACCTCTATGTTAAAACATTTAGTCAAAACTTGACTAAATGTAAAAATGATTGGTTCGGTTGGTAGATTATCACGTTTTATGTCTAACAATTCCGTTTTTGCTTCGTTAAATTTAACTTTCCACTGTTTTGCCCTGGTACTAATTTTATTTTTTAATGAGTGTTGATATCATATATGCATATTAATGCTAAAATGTTTTATTTTTTAATCATGCAACTTATGTGTAAAATTCTCACAATCTATTATTCTCCTGTGTGATAAATTGTTTCATGGACTTACATGCATGTTACAGTAGGACTGTGTTCCATGGGTCGCATATTGAATTACAGGAATGACATTTTCGTATAAATGCATTGCTTACCGTACTTTCCGGGTCATAAGGCGCGACTTTTTTCCTCGAGTTCGACCCCTGCGTCTTGTATAACGAAGCGCCTAATCCGTGTATGAAATACGAAAAAAATCAAAGAGACCGCTTGAGTACCAGTCAAACAACTTGTGATAATGCATGTTTCAGCTACTAGGTACTGCCCTGCCTTTGATCTGGCCGCACACACAGATTTCCACTCTGTTAAACTCGGTCACTGACCCCGGTGCAGGAAGTGTTTCCTCTCTCAGATATGACAGGGGAACCACCTCTCATGGCAAAAACTGGGTCATTGACCCCTGGGAAGAAGGTCGTGTCTATAAACAAGGCCACCCAGCTATCACAATGCCTTTGATCTGGCCGCACACACAGAGCACACATATTTTCACTCAGTTAAAGTCGGTCACTGACCCCGGTGCAGGAAGTGTTTCCTCTCTCAGATATGACAGGGGAACCACCTCTCATGGCAAAAACTGGATCATTTTGGTGCGCCCTATGGGCCCCCTGCGTCCAATGGGTGACTGGATTACAATTTTTTTTAAAAAGAAGGGGGTGCGTCTTGTATAACGAAGCTCCTTGTCACCCGGAAAGTACGGTACTTACTTTTACATAGGCCCATTGCCCCCAGCGGAGCATAGGTCATTGAGCATGTTTCCCTATCACAGTCTCGTCTCTGCTGTTTTTTCTCACATAAATGGTCGATTTTCTGTGAATTTCAAAGCCCCAGGTGAGGGGTTTTGTGAGACAAAATCAGCGGTAACAGAATGTATAAACCACAGCTTTGCTCTAGATAGATCGATGGTCTCAATATTGTCAATTAAATTTTCGATGAATTTACATCATGTTGGTTTTTAAGTGGTTTTTTGTTCGTGTGTGTGTGTGTGTGTGTGTGTGTGTGTGTGTGTGTGTGTGTGTGTGTGTGTGAGGTGTGTGTGACTGAGTAATTTCAGTAAAAAATGAGCTTTCAGAGTCCCATGTGGGACCTCTGTAATCTTGTATATATACAGCCATTATTACAGTGACAATACCGAGCTGTATGAGGGTTTTTTGTGCACGAAAGCACTTGTGTGATCTTGCGCAGTGCTTCAGATGTCAAAGCAGTTGTGTCAAAGAACTGTCAAGGAAGCTTTCAGCAGGCAACAGTGGTAAAACGGCATTCTGCAAGTGATTTGAATTGACTAAATAACAATGAGAAATAATGTACTCGCCAGAAAACAGAGAAACAAATTCAATAACACAGACCATACAGAAACAAATTCAATAACACAGACAATAGGCAAACAAATACAATAACACAGACCATAGACAAACAAATACAATAACAGTCCATACATAGACTCATCTTGAACCTGCCATGGATAACCGCCACGCTTCATTTACTCCCCCCATTACTTTGCGGTTTAGGACATCTGTTGTATCACAATATTTGTCAGAATGCTGCAGATATTGAGTGTTATTGAGTCACTTGAGAAAAAGTGACTCTATGTAATCGGTCAGTGTTAGTCTGTCCGGCCGGCCGTCCGGCCGGCCGTCCGTAGACACCACCTTAACGTTGGACTTTTCTCGGAAACTATCAAAGCGATCGGGCTCATATTTTGTTTAGTCGTGACCTCCAATGACCTCTACACTTTAACGATGGTTTCGTTGACCTTTGACCTTTTTCAAGGTCACAGGTCAGCGTCAAAGGAAAAATTAGACATTTTATATCTTTGACAAAGTTCATCGGATGTGATTGAAACTTTGTAGGATTATTCTTTACATCAAAGTATTTACATCTGTAGCCTTTTACGAACGTTATCAGAAAAACAAGGGAGATAACTAGCCTTTTCTGTTCGGCAACACACAACTTAACGTTGGGCTTTTCTCGGAAACTATAAAAGTGACCGGGCTCAAATTTTATGTGAATTGTGTTGTGAATAGCAATTTCTTCCTGTCCATCTGATGCCTCATATAATATTCAGAACTGCGAAAGTGACTCGATCGAGCGTTTGCTCTTCTTGTTTTTATTGATATGTGTGTGAATGCACTGTAAACAATGTTATGTTGTTTTAGTTTTTAACCCAGCGGAGCATAGGCCATTGACGACATTTCTCCATCGCACCCTGTTCTGGGCTGTTCTCTCCGCTTCTGCCCAGCTGTTGCCTTGCCTCTTCAGTTCTGCCTCTGTGTCCCGCCTCCAGCTGTTTCTCGGCCTCCCTCTCTTTCTTTTCCCCTGTGGATTCCAAGTGAGAGCCTGGCGGGTGATGCTGGATGTTGGTTTCCTAAGGGTGTGTCCAATCGGCAATCCAGCCCCATTTTCTCCTCAGAATCTGGCTGTTAACGGGCTCTTGACCCGCCCTTTGCCACAGCTCTTCGTTGCAGATCTTGTCTGTCCATCTGATCTTGAAGATGCGCCTCAGACAGGTGTTAATGAAAGTCTGAATCTTCTGCTGTGTCACCTTGGTCATTCTCCATGTCTCAGAACCGTAGAGTAGAACCGATTTGACATTGGAGTTGAAGATGCGCAGCTTGGTGGTTATGCTGATCTCTCTAGAGGCCCAGATGTTCTTCAACATGATGTAGGCTGCTCGTGCCTTCCCAGTCCTGGCGGCGACGTCTCTGTCAGTGCCCCCTTGCCTATCGATCACACTTCCCAGGTATACAAAAGATTCGACCTCTCGGATTGGCTCTCCACCTACTGTATCTGGCGTGTTGGCAGTGGTGTTGATCTTCAGGAGTTCTGTTTTCCTCTTGTTGATCCTGAGCCCTGTCTTGGCTGATGTTGCTGCCAGGCGAGTGGTCTTGTCTTGCATCTGGTTGAAGTTGTGCCAGAGGAGCGCCAGGTCGTCAGCGAAGTCGAGGTCGTCCAGCTGTCTCCAGAGTGTCCACTGTATACCGTTGTTCCTGCCTGCTGTGGTGGTCTTCATGATCCAGTCAATGACCAGGAGGAAGAGGAAAGGCGACAGTAGACAACCCACCCTGTCAACACCCCACTAGGGACTGGGTGGCCGAGTGGTAACGCACTTGCGCTCGCGAGAGGTTGCGTGTTCAGGCCTGGGTCAGGCCGCAATTTTCTCCCCCCTTTCCTAACCTAGGTGGTGGGTTCAAGTGCTAGTCTTTCGGATGAGACGATAAACCGAGGTCCCTTCGTGTACACTACATTGGGGTATGCACGTTAAAGATCCCACGATTGATAAAATGGTCTTTCCTGGCAAAATTGTATAGGCGTAGATAAAAATGTCCACCAAAATACCCGTGTGTCCTGGAATAATAGGCCGTTAAAAGTGGATGCAGCGCCTAAAGGCAGTCGATCTACTGGCCGATGTGAATGCGTGAAATATTGTGTAAAAAATTCCATCTCACACGGCAGTAATAGGTAACATGCGCCTTGAGTCGCCTTGTGTGGTGAGATACGTGCGCGATATAAATCCTCGTAAATAAATAAATATAAAATGTGGAACGGGTCGAATACTTCCAGTTTTAGCGTATCATCAATTCATATCCCTAAAAGGAAATGTTCCTGTGAGGACGTTAAGGACCCCCTAGTCTAGGTTTGTTCATAATTCCAGTGGTGAGTTCTGAAGTCAGCTGAATAACACAGGTACGTATATTTAGCCATACAGACACTCTTTACGGCATGGCTGCGAGATTTTCCCCAAAATGTAATACACCAGCTCATATGGGCGATACAGTGAACAAGCATGAGATTCTTCCTCCTTTTGGAGGAATGTCTCCCGTTTTGAACCTCGCTAGGTGTTAATGTCTGATATGAAAAAGTAAAACAGAAGATTGATTTCGAAGCTGTAAGCAACACACCTCGTGTGTAAATCGTTTCAGGAAAACATTTTTTTTTCCTTCTAAATTTTGTGTTACTGATATAAGATTTTGCAAACCTTTTTTCCTGATCAGTTGTTGACGATTTTCTATTCTCATGTCTGAATGAGACTTAGAGCAGAGTATCAATACAGATAGTTGAATGATAAGAGCGTGTGACTGTGCCTTCAATGACAGCTGTGCTTTCTTTCTTTCTTTCTTTATTTGGTGTTTAACGTCGTTTTCAACCATTCAAGGTTATATCGCGACGGGGAAAGGGGGGAGATGGGATAGGGGAAAGTGGGGAGATGGGATAGAGCCACTTGTTAATTGTTTCTTGTTCACAAAAGCACTAATCAAAAAATTGCTCCAGGGGCTTGCAACGTAGTACAATATATGACCTTACTGGGAGAATGCAAGTTTCCAGTACAAAGAACTTAACATTTCTTACATACTGCTTGACTAAAATCTTTACAAACATTGACTATATTCTATACAAGAAACACTTAACAAGGGTAAAAGGAGAAACAGAACCGTTAGTCGCCTCTTACGACATGCTGGGTAGCATCGGGTAAATTCTTTCTCGTCCCAACCAATATGGGACTCCCCCTAACCCGCGGGGGGTGACAGCTGTGCTTGACATGCACTTGAACGTACTATCATGTTCGTCGTGTACATGTGCCAATCAGTTGCAATAGATTGTGACATGTCGATTTTGACAGACCCAGCAGCAAAAGCAGTACAGAGAGCGAGGGGAAGGTAGGTGTTACGGAATATATCTACCAATAAAATTCGATTGTTTATGACACGTGATGAATTGTGATGCCTATTCAGCCGTCTCGGAGCGAGACGATCTGGACTTGTGAAACTGATGTAGTCAGTGTGACTGCCCATTCACGGAAAGACAGACACGGTGTGTGTGTGTGTGTGTGTGTGTGTGTGTGTGTTGTTGGCGGATGTTTCAATGAAGGCGGTGTGCATGCTGATCGTCAGTGTTTAAGATTTCTATCCACCCTGTGTCTGATGTGTCTGGATGTCTCTAGACTGTTTCGTGTGTCCGCTCCAGTGGCCGGCGGGATTAAGTTGTGCGTGTACCCCGCACAGGCACATGAAAAAAAATGCACTAAACTTGCCGCAGTTAAACCCAGTACGTAATTATACATAGGAATCGTCAGATACTTTTCCGGTCGTCGACATTGAATTGAAGAAACAGGATTCTTGGCAGGGAAACATTTTCTTTGAAAACAATAACAATAATGTGTGTGTGTGTGTGTGTCCGCACGGGTACGCGAGTCTCCTCTTTCGTTCCCTTTCACGCACCCCCCCCCCCCCCCTCACATTTTGTTTGGTCTACAGACCTCAAAACTGCCGCTTTTCATTCTCCTCGAGTAGCTTCCCTTGCTTCTCTGTCTTTGTCATTTGTCGGTTTGTGCAGTGCAGTTGTTTTGTCAGTTGTTCTCCTCTTTATTTGTTCTATTGTCTTTCTTCTTCTTTTTTGTGTGTGTACTTTTGTGTTTTTGTGCCTGAAGAAGACCCTTAGGTCGAAACGTCGCCGTTATTCGTTCCGTGTTCGTCATTTTAACGTGAGTACATTGCTTTTTGGTCTCTTTATTATTACTTTATTGTCCATTAGAATATAGAAGAAATGCGTCCAGTGTGTGGAAATCCAGTGGTACATGTGATGTAAGGCCCTTCCAATGAGAGGACACCTCCCTTGAAAGGACACCTTCTGTGATCCCCTTGCCTATTATTTCTACTAAAATGTACCTAATATGACAGGCCACCTGCAACGTAGGGACACTTTTAGCTGGTCCCAATGTTGTCCTTTCATCAGACGGGCGCAATGGCTTGGTCAGTGGTAAGACGCCGGCCTCCGAAGCGGAAGGTCGTGGGTTCGAATCCCAACCGCGCCTGGTGGGTTAAGGTGGAGATTTGTTCGACCTCCTAGGTCAACTTATGTGCAGACCTGCTAGTGCCTTATCCCCCGGCCTTTGTGCCGGTGTACACGCAAGCGCACAAGACCAAGTGTGCACGGAAAAGATCCTGTAATCCATGGTCAGAGTTCGGTGGGTTAAAGAAACACGAAAATACCGTGCATGTGTTCTGCGCGAGGTTAGAATCCGGTACCATTCTAGAATGGACCGGGTCCAGGTTGGAATTCCAACCCTGCGCAAGTACAGAGGTGCCATTCTAGAATGGTACGGTTTCATAAAGAGTGAGAGAGTGAATAAAGGGGGCCGTAATGTTTGTAGGTAAGACAGAGTTGTCTTCCCTTGAATTATCTACACCTGCACCTTCCCTTTGATAAAATGGGGCTGATTTGTCTACCCCTGAAAAAAATCCTTTGGCGATCTTGCGATGTCATGTCATGTCAAGAAAGTTGACACTCCTGAGTACGCAATAAACAAAGGCAGACCATAGCAAGGGGGACTACCAGGGCGGTAATGTTTGCAGGGCAGTTGTTTTTGTGATGAGAGCCGGTTGCGGCCGCTTGCAATGTCAGCGCTGTCTCCCTCTCGGAAATGTCCGGTTTTTTGACAATTTTTTTTGACAGACAGACAGACAGACGGTCAGACCGACTAACCGACAGACAGACCAACAGAAGGACAGAGTGAGTTATAGAGCTGTTGTCACAGGTTTAAAAAAAAGTTGACATTAACAAAAACAGAAATCAACAACAACTTTTGTCTGGTTTTATAATATTATGGGAAAACATTGAAAGCAATTCATAGTAGTAGTACTACCACAACAAATACTCTCAAAGGGGAATTCCATGCCTAAAAGTTTGACAGTTTTTATTTAATCTATCAGAATCCCTACCTTCCAAACTGTGATATGCCCACGTTTCAAACTCCTACAACCCTGCATTACTACTACACAAAAGAACAAAGTTCCAAGAATTATATCCTGGTGCACATTTATTTGTAGAGGAAGTACCAATCATTCAAGAGAGTTCACTTGATTTACAAATGGATTGGAGGTCTGTCATTTCCAAGCAACTGAATTGTAGCTTAAAATCAGTGAATACCCTTTGTTTCTGACCAAGCCTCATTGCAATGACAGTCAATTAATTTTTCTCTCCAAAATCACAACATTATACCATGTCATACTTTCAAATAACCTCTAATTGCCCTTGAAAAAAATACAGGCTCCTGACGTTCTCAGTGCCCAGTGACGGCAGAGATTGACGAATTGCAATTCAACCGTGTAGCAAGATGACACCACTTGAGCCAGAGGTCAACTAATGATTAGTAATGACATTCCAATTCACAGCATCTTGATTGACAAGCTTGATTTTCCGTAATAACTGTGCAGCCAATTGCTTTCGTTGTGGTCGGCGCTCATAACGAGGGGTTTGCTATGGCTGCGAGTCTTGTGGTCAAAGCAGCACCGTTCTTAAGAGGCGCATGCCTGATAGAACGTTAAACGGCTAGTTTAAAAAAAAAATAAAAAAAAAGCCTTTCCCTCGCTCAAACTATATAGTCATATTATATACCGATACAAAGCTAAAGACTTTATCTTCACAATTCAGAAGACCAGTGCTGAGTGTCTCTCAAAATCGTAATCACTTTCAGAACATCACAATCCCAATTCACGATGTCTTTGAGTAAAGTGTAAAAAACCCGAGAAAAAAAAACCCAACCAAACACACAAAAAACAAAAACAAACAGAAAATCCACATTTGCGGCTTTGGCTGTGTGATAGTCTAACTGAAATGACTATTCCAACTTGGACCCAAATTCCAACCTTGCGCACGGCCGATTCTAGAATGGACCAGCAACAAGGGTACCATTCTAGAATGGTACCCCTGTACTTGCGCAGGGTTAGAATTCCAACTTGGACCCGGTCCATTCTAGAATGGAACCGGATTCTAACTTCGCGCAGAACACATGCTTCCTCCGAAAGCGGTGTATAGCTTCCTAAATGGCGGGGTAGAAACGGTCATACACGTAAAAATCCGCTCGTGCAAAAACACGAATGCACGAGGGAGTTTCAGTCACGAACGCAGAAGAAGAGGAAGCCGTCCTTTCATCACAGGTAACTCTGTACATAATGGAACTTTCTTTCTTGAAAATAATCGTGCATACCACCACAGCCGGAAGGAAGTTTTCTTTAACAGAATCAGAATTATTTTACCGACAGACTGACGGAAATAAAGTAATGACTGAAGTGGAAAGCTAAGACTGTAACAGAGGCTGTAGTGTACTCTACTACGGAACGCGGATCGTATCAACTGATGCATCAAATTGATGCATCCAAAACCAAGAATTTGATGCATCATTTTCACAATTTGATGCATCGTTTGGATGCATCAGAATTTTCGGGTTTTCCCGGAAAGTGCCGAGCAAAAAGCAAAATTTGAACCGGAATACGAAGCGAAACGTCGGAAAACGAAAGTTTGAGTCAAGGGCGTCAAAACTTCGTGTGCACAAACCACAAACAAAACAAAAAATGCCTTAAAATGCATAATGCCGTGACTTTGACTTGTTCCCTATTTAATGGTATGTTGTACGTTTATTTTTGTTTTATCTAACCAATCTGTTTATATTCGTCAAAATGTCATTTCAAGTTTTTCCGTGCTCAGGCATTTCTTACGGAAAGACCGGAAATGAATGATCTTTGGCATGCATACAAAACCGAAAGTGATGCATCAAAATGATGCATTAAAATGATGCATCATTTTCTAAAAGGATGCATCATTTTCGTATCGGATGCATCAGTTTTTGAAAATGATGCATCCTTTTTGAAAATGATGCATCAAATTGTGAAAATGATGCATCAAATTGTGAAAATGATGCATCAAATCTTGGTTTTGGATGCATCAATTTGATGCATCAGTTGATACGATCCGCGTTCCGTACTCTACAGTCTCTGCTCTGACTGTAAGCACTGTAAGAGCATGCCGTTGTCCTGTAGGAGTAGAATGGGCTATCGTGATCTTTAAAGGCACAGTAAGCCTCCCGTAAACCATCACCGATACGGTCAGGCTTTTACACACAGTACAAACACCCTTTCATTTAAACACTCACCGATTGAGAACATCCTAGGTGCCCTCCGTAAAGAGCGAACAATTTTCAAAGAATTTATTTTTGCGTGGTTTATCTTACCCCTGAGCCATCGTGAACCCGTGTGATCCAGTTTCCCTTTTTCACAATGTAGTCGTCAGTTAGTTATTTGAATGCGACTATTTACAATAGCACGTTTTTATGCACGAAACAAACGGCTGTGGTTCACAAGAACTCTAGCGATGGCTTTTGACTGTTGAGAGGAACGGCGATATGCACTGATAAACCGGCGTCGTCTGCTACGACCCTTGCGTGACCCTGCTTCCGGGCTTTTCTTTTTTCAAACTTTCACAACTTCGAATTGTACTGATCTTGTCTTGATGAAAAAAGAATTATTTTATGATTAAAGAATGTTTGTGTAACAAGCTGTCAATTTATTATTTAGATTTTAAAAGTTAGGTCTAGCGCAAAAACGCACCACGGTCCAAAAACATTTTGATAATCATGGATTCACGGCTATCGCCAGTTTACATCGATAGAATGAGACCCGAAGGGAAGTAACTCATGTTTGACCTGAGTTCAGGATGGGTCCAAAAAGTGTTCGAGACAATCTGCAAAATTAATTCTTTAAAAATTGCTCGCTCTTTACGTAGGGCACCTAGGATGTTCCCGTTTGGTGAGCGTTCAAATGGAAGGGTGTTTGTACTGTGTGTAAAAGCCTGACAGTATCTGTGATGGTTTAGGGGAGGATTACTGTCCGGGCGTGAATTCCGGTATTCATAACACCCGTCCAGCACCAAAACGAGGCGCCATTGCTGTTGAGGTCAAGTCCACGAAAATAAATTCTTTGAAAATTTCTCACGCTCGACAGAAAGCAGCCAGGATGTTCCCGTTCGGTGAGCGTTCAAATGGAAGTATGCTTGTACTATATGTAGACGCTCGGGGAGCTCTGTGATGGTTTACGGGAGGCTTACTGTGCCTTTAAGTGGCAGTAAGTATCAGTTGACTACTTTGCAGAAACGGACCGTTTTACTGTGAGGTCAGTGCTCTCTCACAGATCGACGAAACAGCAAAGACATCATATTTCAATCGGTCAGCCAGAACCTAATACAATGGAACCCCGCCTTTAAGGCCCCCAAGTTAAGACTTCCTCCTTTTAAAGATCTTGATTTTTCAGATTTTCTGTTCATAACATCTGTAAATTTACGCCTATTTAACGATTCCCTCCTTTTTAAGACCAGATTTTTTCAGATTTTTGGAGGTCTTAAAAGGGGGGGGGGGGTTTCACTGTATGCAAAACGTGCATAACTGAGTTTTCTGTGGAAAAAAGATTATGACAAGTCAACACTGCACTACATCTACGCTCATGGTCAAGAAACGATAGAAATTATTTCGTGATTCGTTGTCTTTTTCCTCCTTCGCCTCTTTAATTTTCACTCACAAAATGGACAATTCTTAGGTTATGCACATTCGAATTTCACTTGCACAGTGTCCCGTCGGCAGTAATTATAAATTGTCGATATCAATAAGGAATTGAAGTTGGTAACAGGCGCAAGTTAGGGAGATCAGCTTTGGTGATAGTGCGCGTCATATGAATCACTGAAGTCTAAATAAAGGGATATCATTGATCTTACCGTTAAGGGGGGAATGTCTTGCGAATTTGACGAATCTGAAGAGTCTGGGGAAGCCATTGTACGGACGCACACAGCACGATTTACTTAAAAACGCACAACAAGCATGAATCAAAGTGAGTGAATGCGCCTCAGGGGGCTACTTTTTTCCGGCGTTGGAAAGGAAAAGTAGTCGAGCGGCAGCACCTGGCGGCAAGATGACTAGCGTACTGATGCTGCGGCCACCTATAAACAAGCATCACGTACACAAACAAGGCTGATATTTGAGTGGAAGGAAACTAACCCAACCGTCACAAGGAGTGCTCTTTCTTTGCCTATTCCACGACATTTGATTAAGCTTGTTAAACACGTGCTTTTACAAAGTGAAGGCAGTCCTCCTGCGCGGTAGCATTATTTGCAATGCATAATTGGTTGGTAGAACTTTGGAAGCGTTCTGAAGCGTTCTGAGGACCTTGTTTTCTTTAGTTATTATCCCCTTAAATAAAATCGAGACGAGCACTGATATTGTAGGATGTGATGTTTCAGGTCAGCCATGCAGAGAGGGGGGAACGACGCCGGAGAGAGGAGCCCCAGGGTGGTGGTGGTGGGGGCAGGATTCGCGGCTGTGGGTGTCGCCAAGCGTCTTCTTCAGGGCGGCATCACTGACGTCACGCTTCTGGAGGCACGTGACCGCCCTGGGGGCCGTGTGCAAACCGTCGTCCTTGGTAAAAAAAAAAAAAATCATACAGCGGTAACCTCCTTTCAAGACCATCAAAATATCTGAGAAAATCAGCCCTGAACTAAAAGGAAATCTTAAAATGGAGGTTATTTTTTTATTCTGAACAGAAAATCTGAGAAAGGAGGGTACTAAAAGGGAGGACGACTTAACTGGACTAGAGGTATAACTTTTTTTTTAATGTATTTATAAACCGTGCAAAACGTGTTTTAGCTTGGTAAACGGGTGATATCTTTCAATTTGTTGGTCGTTGTCATTATAAGTACGCCTTTTCACGTAGGGATTTCTTGTTCGCCGTTCTTTAAAAAAAAAAACGTTCTCAAAGGAAAGAATCTTGAATTTGACTAGGAAGCTCCCGGATCACACGCATCTGTACCAGTAACTCCTCCATGACATATTAACACCCTGATGATTACGCTTATCCTGGTACGGGGTGACCCAAACAATGCCACCCTCTAAAATGCTAATAACTCCCACATGTGTTAAGCGAAATACTTCATGTTTGGTGTACATTTGCCTGAGTTGTGAGATAATAATGTCACAAAGTGATATGTTAAGTGGTTTGATTTTATGCATTTTAAAGAATTTTTGAAGACAGCCTCAAAAGAAGGAGGTTTGGCACCGAGGAGAAGCCACGCTCATCCGTGTTGAACCATCCAGACTCCCCGTGATTGCTCTTTCAACTCATCAAATGTTTGAGGGTGGTTTTTATATGCAAGGCCATTCTGAAAAACCATCAAATTCAAATCCGGAGAGCTAAAATCGTGCAAGTGTGGCTACCAACCACTAAGGGCCACCCCTTGTACTTTTAAGTCAATTCCCGAATTTGAAAAATATTCTTTAAAAACTTGAAATTTTGTGACATTATCATCCCATATCTCAAGCCAAATATGAAGTACTTTGCTAAACAAATGTAAGAGATTTTAGCATTTCAGTGAGTGGCACTTTTTTTGGGTCACCCTGTACGTATATTGTACACGTAGGTGCGTGGTTGACAGATGTTTGTGCAGACATATATATTACTGCCACGAGAAAAAAATGTTGTGCAATTAATTGATTTTGTTTGTTTTGTCAGATAAGGGCTTTGTGGAACTTGGGGGCCAGTTTCTTCATGGAGAGACCGAGATATACGAGACAGCAAAGCGAGAAGGACTTCTGAGAGGTAAGGGTTCGTCGCGACATAACCTTCGTGGTTGAAAACGACGTTAAACACCAAATAAAGAAAGAAAGAAAGGTAAGGGTCTTACGTACTCGCTGGTCCACATCTCAGAAACAAAGGGACGTAAGTGCTCTAAATGCATACACGTGCAACAAGAATAAGTGTGAGTTATACGGAACCAATCTCCTGGCACCCGAGAGAATAACGAGCATTGGGATGAACAAACCAAGGCTGGACCTAGTGTATTAGAGGAGGGAGGGTCTTCCGAAATGAGGCAGATGTAGATTGCGGGCACATCATACTACGGGCGCTTCAGTTGCTTTTCCGTCGCTGAATGTTGTTGTCGTGTGCCTGATATGATGATGATGATGATGATGATGGTCGCTGAGTGTTGTTATTCTGTGTCTATCAGAAGAGTCAGAGGACGAGGATGAAGAGGAGGAAGTTCCAGACACCATCATACAGTACCAGACCTTCACCTTTCGTTTACCTGGCGGTGTCGCTTTGGACCAACAGACGGTTAACCATAATCTCAAGGTAATGGGCAGAATATACCTGCGCAGTTTCAGCGGCACAGACGACGCACGGCCTATTTTTTATGCTGCTATAGGGATTATGACGAGTACTTGGCCTGTTTTCCTTTCATGCAACGTGTAGCGGGCTGGGATAAGCTGCAGTGCGTCGTCGGTCCTGCTGAAGTTACATATGTGAGCGGAGCCCCTAAGCGCGCCCTACTTGCACTGTTGCTTGTGTGGAAGGGGGAATGTGGCGGAGATAAAGAGGGAAGATATGCATGAATGCCAAGGAAGATTTACTTGCTTGGTAGTGTGTGTGTTCGTGTGTGTATGTGTGTGTGTGTGTGTGTGGGTGTGTGTGTTTCTATCTGTCTGTCTGTCTGTCTGTGTCTGACGCTATGTTACAGTATGACTATGCATTCACTTCAGGATTAATTGGAATTTCGGGGGTAATAAACTGTTTGATATTCTGTATTATGTATCGTGCAGGTACTGGAAGAGCTGATCTCGCGTAACAAGGGCACAGGTATCACAGACGTCAATGTATCTCTGGGCGAGTTTCTCACATCGCTCTATCCTGAGTACATGTCCCGTATGGTGGGGGATGAACAGACCAAGGCTCTTATGATCAAGTGAGTGGAACTGCTACCAGTTGACTGCTATAATGGATACGGCTTTCTAGTCACTAGACCATTACAGAATGCCGTAATACTAGGCGAGTTAACGGCATGCATGCAGTACGTAGTAAGCTTATTTGACAGCGACCCGCACTGTATTGCGCAATGCGATATATAGTTCACGGTTACGTTCACGTTAACCACGAGTGACTTAAAGTCCGTAGTGAAGTATGAAATGTACGTATCAGTTTTTTAAAACGGAGGTTACACCATGTTTTATTTTTGTCTCACATTGGAAATCCCGAGCGACTTTCCTTGTTTAGTGGGACACTGTAAAGCAGTCGAGACTTGATTCAGTAAATATATTTTAGAAAGTAAACTTGATGACTGGCTTGTGAACAAATGATTTTTGTAGCCGAAAGGAATGTACTGAAACCGTCCCATGGCGGTATCACATGATGATGTTGACGAAGACGACAATAATGATGGCGGCGATCACGACGACGACAAGGAAGAAGAAGAAGAAGAAGAAGAAGAAGAAGAAGAAGAAGAAGAAGAAGAAGAAGAAGAAGAAGAAGAAGAAGAAGAAGAAGAAGAAGAAGAAGAAGAAGAAGAAGAAGAAGAAGAAGAAGAAGAAGAAGAAGAAGAAGAAGAAGAAGAAGAAGAAGAAGAAGAAGAAGAAGAAGAAGAAGAAGAAGAAGAAGAAGAAGAAGAAGAAGAAGAAGAAGAAGAAGAAGAAGAAGAAGAAGAAGAAGAAGAAGAAGAAGAAGAAGAAGAAGAAGAAGAAGAAGAAGAAGAAGAAGAAGAAGAAGAAGAAGAAGAAGAAGAAGAAGAAGAAGAAGAAGAAGAAGAAGAAGAAGAAGAAGAAGAAGAAGAAGAAGAAGAAGAAGAAGAAGAAGAAGAAGAAGAAGAAGAAGAAGAAGAAGAAGAAGAAGAAGAAGAAGAAGAAGAAGAAGAAGAAGAAGAAGAAGAAGAAGAAGAAGAAGAAGAAGAAGAAGAAGAAGAAGAAGAAGAAGAAGAAGAAGAAGAAGAAGAAGAAGAAGAAGAAGAAGAAGAAGAAGAAGAAGAAGAAGAAGAAGAAGAAGAAGAAGAAGAAGAAGAAGAAGAAGAAGAAGAAGAAGAAGAAGAAGAAGAAGAAGAAGAAGAAGAAGAAGAAGAAGAAGAAGAAGAAGAAGAAGAAGAAGAAGAAGAAGAAGAAGAAGAAGAAGAAGAAGAAGAAGAAGAAGAAGAAGAAGAAGAAGAAGAAGAAGAAGAAGAAGAAGAAGAAGAAGAAGAAGAAGAAGAAGAAGAAGAAGAAGAAGAAGAAGAAGAAGAAGAAGAAGAAGAAGAAGAAGAAGAAGAAGAAGAAGAAGAAGAAGAAGAAGAAGAAGAAGAAGAAGAAGAAGAAGAAGAAGAAGAAGAAGAAGAAGAAGAAGAAGAAGAAGAAGAAGAAGAAGAAGAAGAAGAAGAAGAAGAAGAAGAAGAAGAAGAAGAAGAAGAAGAAGAAGAAGAAGAAGAAGAAGAAGAAGAAGAAGAAGAAGAAGAAGAAGAAGAAGAAGAAGAAGAAGAAGAAGAAGAAGAAGAAGAAGAAGAAGAAGAAGAAGAAGAAGAAGAAGAAGAAGAAGAAGAAGAAGAAGAAGAAGAAGAAGAAGAAGAAGAAGAAGAAGAAGAAGAAGAAGAAGAAGAAGAAGAAGAAGAAGAAGAAGAAGAAGAAGAAGAAGAAGAAGAAGAAGAAGAAGAAGAAGAAGAAGAAGAAGAAGAAGAAGAAGAAGAAGAAGAAGAAGAAGAAGAAGAAGAAGAAGAAGAAGAAGAAGAAGAAGAAGAAGAAGAAGAAGAAGAAGAAGAAGAAGAAGAAGAAGAAGAAGAAGAAGAAGAAGAAGAAGAAGAAGAAGAAGAAGAAGAAGAAGAAGAAGAAGAAGAAGAAGAAGAAGAAGAAGAAGAAGAAGAAGAAGAAGAAGAAGAAGAAGAAGAAGAAGAAGAAGAAGAAGAAGAAGAAGAAGAAGAAGAAGAAGAAGAAGAAGAAGAAGAAGAAGAAGAAGAAGAAGAAGAAGAAGAAGAAGAAGAAGAAGAAGAAGAAGAAGAAGAAGAAGAAGAAGAAGAAGAAGAAGAAGAAGAAGAAGAAGAAGAAGAAGAAGAAGAAGAAGAAGAAGAAGAAGAAGAAGAAGAAGAAGAAGAAGAAGAAGAAGAAGAAGAAGAAGAAGAAGAAGAAGAAGAAGAAGAAGAAGAAGAAGAAGAAGAAGAAGAAGAAGAAGAAGAAGAAGAAGAAGAAGAAGAAGAAGAAGAAGAAGAAGAAGAAGAAGAAGAAGAAGAAGAAGAAGAAGAAGAAGAAGAAGAAGAAGAAGAAGAAGAAGAAGAAGAAGAAGAAGAAGAAGAAGAAGAAGAAGAAGAAGAAGAAGAAGAAGAAGAAGAAGAAGAAGAAGAAGAAGAAGAAGAAGAAGAAGAAGAAGAAGAAGAAGAAGAAGAAGAAGAAGAAGAAGAAGAAGAAGAAGAAGAAGAAGAAGAAGAAGAAGAAGAAGAAGAAGAAGAAGAAGAAGAAGAAGAAGAAGAAGAAGAAGAAGAAGAGGAGGAGGAGGAGGAGCAGAAGGAGGAGGAGGAGGACGACGTCGACGACAACGACAATTGTGACGTCGATGACAGAGACGACAATGATGATAATAATTACGAAAAACTGACTGTGTGTGGAAGTGGCTTGAGAAATGGAACGTGCTGGACAGCGCAGGAAGAGTTGGGGAGCTGTCTCTACCGTGGTCGATGATGATGATGATGATGATGATGATGATGATGATGATGATGATGATGATGATGATGATGTGGATATGTCTGGAGGAGTGGATCGTGCTGGACAGCGCAGCGAGTGTAATGATGATGATGATGATGATGATGATGATGATGATGATGATGATTATGATGTGTAGGTGGCTGGAGGAGTGGATCGTGCTGGACAGCGCAGCGAGAGGGGAAGAGCAGTCCTTGCCAGGGTGTGCGCGCTACGTGTACGAGCAAGGCAGCGGCGTGCGGGAGACCAGAACAGGGCTGTGGGACGTCTTCCAATGTCTGCTGCACGACGCCCTGCCTCAGGACCGCCTCGTCCTCAACAAGGTCTCTGTTCTACAGTGGAACCCCCCTTTTAAGAACTCCAACAATCTGTGAAGATCAGGTCTTACGAAGGTCTCAAAACGGGGGTCATTTTACAGAGGTTATGAACATGAAGGCTGAGAAAACAAGGACTTTAAAGGTGGGGAGAGTTAAATCGGGGGGTCTTAATGGGGGGTTCCACTATAAGTTAGTACAAGGTTAAGGCATGGGGAGGAGGGATAGGATAAACATATACAGCAATTACAGAACAGCATAGTAATTGATCCATTATCAAATTCAACAGCAAGAAATATCGTATGCGCTCAAGATAACCACACACACGAAAATAACACAAAGATTGTCGAGGTGCACTCACAGACAAATGCACCAGGACAAACACACGCCCGCGCACACACCGTATCGGCGTCATACAGACTAGCAACAAGGATCACAACAACAAGAAAGGCGTTGCAACAATTATTCTTGCAGAGACAACTTTATTTGCAACTTAACCACACGTTTTACCAATTTTAAAATAAAATGACCAAACTTGTACCATTTCTTTCTACCTTTCATCAAAAATAACAAGCCCGTCAAGACCGTGCAATGGAACAGGGAATCTGCTGCGGGCATTGTGACTCCCGGCATCAACAACAACCACCAGCTGCCTCTCAACAATCAACTGACACGCAAGGTCGGTACACTCGCGTGCACATCTGCTGATCAAGAAAGTCAGGAGCTGAAATATGGAAGGACTGAGAATGAAGACGTTTCTGAACAAAGCTTCGTTGGAAAACCCGAAGCTGAGATGTCGCCTGATTCTTTTAAATCTCCGCTTTCTGATTTTCGGGTCGCCGTCAGCTGTGACGATGGTGAAATCTTCTTCGCTGACCACGTCGTAGTGACGTCTTCTGTAGGATTCCTTAAAGAACACCCAGAGTTCTTCATCCCACAGTTGCCGGAGAAGCATCAAAATGCAGTTAAGTCTACAGGGTTTGGCAATGTGGCCAAGCTGTTTCTGATCTGGGACATGGATAAAGACATGGCCGGCGGTTCTTCCACAAAAAGCGAGGCTGATATTGCGGATGAATGGCGAGTGCGCATGCTCGGAAGTGACGTGGAAGGCATGAATCTGCTGTGGCCGGAAGGGGTTCAACCGGAAATCAAATCTGCACGATCTTCTCTGCGTACCGCGGTATGTCAGTTGCATTTGTTATGATGTTGAAAAAAAAGACCTTATTTCACTTCAATAGTTTACCTTGACTGCTTACGCAGCAGGCTTACGCATTGATAAAACGAAGCACGAACGTATATATCTAGCTATTCCATTTGATAATTAGTAACTTACGAATACGATCGACGATCAGGCGATCTATCACTTTAATTACTTATTTCACTTTGGCATTCCTCCTTGCACTGATTTCAGCATATAAATAAACATGCAAAGTTGTGTCAAGATTTCATACACTGCATTGTTCCATGGCCTTGATCTATGTGTAAAATTACATACACGTAGTAGGAAGTCTGAAGTATCTGAAATGTTGTTTTCAGTTGTTGGTTTATGGGTGTGTTTTTCCTTTTCATCGAGTATTGTGGATGACGAGATAAAGGGAGTGATGGTTTGGTTACGTGTGGTGACGTGTGTTCTGTCTGTTTGGGGTCTTCTTCACCAAAGGTGGGGAGAGGGATTGAGAGCAAGAGGGACGAAGAGTTAACATTCTCTTGCGTCCCAACAAAAATCTCAGAAATTTTCAACCATTGCCTGTTTAATTTTGCAGGCTGGTCGAAACTGGTATGAATACGTCTGTATGATGGAATTCATTGACAGCTACCCCTTCTCTCTTCTCGTCTGGGTCCAAGGGGAGGCCGTCAATATCATGGAGTCACTTCCGCTTGCAGAGGTCAAGGACGTTATGAGTGAATTGCTTGTTCTGTTCCTCGGCAAACCGGATTTGCCGCCCCCTTCTCGTATAATAAGGTGAGCTCACAAAGATTCAGAGTTTTCAATGACTGTGTCTGTGTCTGCCTCACTGTGGCTGAATGTAAGTAAGAACTAGCATAATGCGTGCTTTGTGAGTGCCAGCGGTGGAATGTGCTTTGGAAGCGTGCGCTCGATCATTTCGGCTCACGTGTGTGAGTTTTAAAACCTTCACCGTGCTTCGTGGGTCGTGGACGACCCAGAGCCTCACAAAATCGTCTTTATCTCTGAAACTATTTGGAGTTTTTAATTGAGACTTCATGTAATCTCCAATTACCATACGACCTTCCTATTGCCCAACGTTTGAAAGATTATCTTTGTAAACAAACAAATAAACGATGACGTAATTTGAACTACACAGTCTGGATGATGTGGGTCGTGGACGACCCATATGGAATTACGTAAGGAATGTTACGCTGTTTATCCTTATTCGGATGGCGTGGGTCGTGTACGACCCATACTCTGCAAAGACGTGGCAAAACGTTTATTCCTATTCGGATGGCGTGGGTCGTGTACGACCCATACATTTTACGTTGAATCCTTCTTTGAAAAGTATGGGTCGTACACGACCCACATCATCCGGACTGTGTAGTCCAAAGCGTGATCCGGTGATGTTTAATAAAAATCTATCCGGCTATGTGTATGCGCGTGTGCTCTAAAATGGTGTGGCAGACATTTGTGTATTCGAAGTTCAAAATGTTGATACATTAAGGTGAACTTGGTTGATGGAATGATGTTTTCATACATGAACCTTAATGGCTTTGCCTCTTAACTTGTTGACCATATGAATGACTTTACATGTGTTGGTCGGTTGTTTTGATCTAAAATCCTCAAAGCGGTGTGTTTTTATTAATATGTTTTTTAATCATCTATTGGTTGTGTCTGATGGCAGGTCGGAGTGGTTCAGCAACCCCTACACACGGGGAGCCTACAGCTACCTTGCCACGGGAGTTCCGCTTAACCTGCATGACGTCATCAGTCATCCCCTGCCCAACTCGCAGGTTAATGTGGAAGATTCAATGTCAAAGAGTCTGTCTGTCTGTCTGTCTGTCTGTCTGCCTGCCTGCCTGTCTGACTGCCTACCTGCCTGCCTGCCTGCCTGCCTGTCTGTGTGTCTGTCTGCCTGCCTGTCTGTGTGTCTGCCTATCTGCCTGCCTGCCTGCCTGCCTGCCTGTCTGTCCGCCTGTGTGTCTGTCTAACTGCCTGTCTGTCTGTCTGTGTGTCTGTCTAACTGCCTGTCTGTCTGTGTGTCTGCCTGCCTGCCTGCCTGCCTGTCTGTCTGTCTGTCTGTCTGCCTGCCTGCCTGTCTGTTGATCTCTCTGCCTGCCTGCCTGCCTGTCTGCCTGTCTGTCTGTCTCCCCTACACACGGGGAGCCTACAGCTACCTTGCCACGGGGGTTCATCTTGACCGGCATGACGTCATCAGTTCACCGCTGCCCTCCGCCAAGGTTGGCAAAGTTTCTCTGTCAGCCCCTGCTACTGTCTGCAGCTGCCTCTGAATCTGCATGTCTGTCTCTGTCTTTTTCTCATTCTATCTCCTTCTCCTGACACTAAACACTGTGGGCTGGATCTAAATGGGGTTCCTGGGTTCCGGAAGCCCCCCACGCGGCAAATGTACTTTTTTTCTGAAGGAAAATCCCAAGATACCCCTTTCAAATGCTAAGTTTCAATAGTATCTGGGGGAGTAGCCCCCAAGACCCCTCGCCTGACCGGCCCCTGTAGCCTGCCAAGGACTGCCTAATTGACGAAACCTTTGAGACCGTTTCGGCGAATTTTCTAAAGACAGTAAATATTAGAAACATCCCTGTTTAGAATGTTTCTCTTTTCCATGATTTGCAGGTCCCCGTGTTACAACTGGCAGGAGAGGCCTGCAGCAGAGACCATTATTCCACCGCACACGGTGCCCTGTACTCTGGACACGCAGCGGCCGATGTCATACTGAGGCACCATCATTTGATTGACTGAGACCACTATTCTAGGTGCCCTATACTCTGGACACGCAGCGGCCGATATTATACTGAGCCACCATCATTTGATTGACTGAGACCACTATTCTAGGTGCCCTGTACTCTGGACACGCAGCGGCCGATGTCATACTGAGGCACCATCACTTGATTGGCTGAGACCACTATTCTAGGTGCCCTGTACTCTGGACACACAGCGGCCGATGTCATACTGAGGCACCATCACTTGATTGGCTGAGAACACAATTCCATCGCAGACGGTGCCCTGTACTCTGGATACTGCCGATGTCATACTAAGGCACCATCACTTTAACACAACAGCTCCTGACAGTGGTTCCTGTACCAGTATACTACACATTATGGCTGCCTCTTTACCTGGCCTGAAAGGGGACATACGCCTAGAATAAACATTAAGTCCTTTTATTTCTAAACCTCACCTATAATATCACAAAACAGGACAAACAAAATGCACACACAAAGAGCTGTCCAATTAACTGTGCACACTTCTTGTAAATGTACTCTGAAGCACAAAATATGTCTTGTGAAGACACAAGCAAAACTGCAAAATATTTTTTTCAAAACAGTGTATGATTACATTTTATTACGAGGGAACTGTACAGTTACTGGCACAGAACTTGAAGGCAGAATATGCTATCCCTGAACTTTCCATGTTACCCAGCACATGGTGCTTTTCATTCTTATAATTCTTCATTCTTCTTCATACAGACAAAGTTTCAGTATGATTTCATACTGCCATGTTAGACAGGGCCGGATCCTAGATATAGAGAAATGTTGAAAGGTTGTCACTTAATGCTCTTTCCACCTTACGTATGACTATACAGGCCTAAAAAGGGATCAACAACAGCAACAACTACAGAACAGTTGCCAATAGACCTCGAGCCTCCAGAACGATTGTATGAATGACATATCTACTTCTTCTTCTTCTTGGCGTTCGCAGAGGTTACACAATCAGTCCAGCACTGGTGATAAATGTTGTCGTTTTCTCCAACTCCTGTCGACTGCCGTATAGTTTGGTCTGCAAGGGAGTTGGTGACGGCCACACTTCTTTTCGTTCCTCATCTAGTAAGGGACATCGCTGTAAGATGTGTTCCGCTGTTTGGTCCTCTTGACCGCAGGCACAGGTTGGTGATGGCGCCAGCTTGAACTTTCGGTTCATGTGAGCATTGAGCCTGTTGTGGCCAGTACGCAGCCTGATGAGGTTGACTTGCTGCTCTCTGGACATTGTGTGGTAGTCATCTCTGTTTGTCCTTGGCCTCATCAATGCCTTGATGATTGTCTTCTGCTCACTAAAGCTGACACTGTTTTCAGGTTGGTCTTCCACGGCTCCTTCTTTTGCCAGCTCATCTGCCCTTTCATTTCCTGGTATCCCACAGTGTGCTGGTATCCACTGGAGGACAACTCTTCTGGTTTGTCTGACCATCTGTAATGCTTTGGCCAGCTGTGGGAGTTTGTCGTTCTCTAGGGCCTGAAGGACTGAAAGGGCGTCCGAGAGGAAGACAACTTGGTAGCAAGGGTCTGCAGAGTCCTGAACGAAGGAGGCGGCCTGCATGAGAGCTTCTGCTTCTGCTTTATAGTTTGTGCAGTGTTTGCCAGTGGCAACGCTGGATGTAGCTGTATGTCCCCCAGGGAACTGGATGAGAATGCCTGCACCTCCATTGAGCACGGCGTTAGTTGCTGATCCATCGGTGTATACATGGATCCATGCCTCTTTTGGGTACTGTTCGTCGATCAGGGCTAAGGTGAGTGCCTGTCGAGCTGTGTCATTCTGATCTTCTCCTGAGGTAACATGTGGAACACTGGTGCAGATCTGGATGCCTGGTTTCTCTCTTGCCTTGGGGGTTTCCTCTTCTTCTTGAGTCAGAGGTAGAGTGTTCTGTGGAAGGACTTCCCTGTACTGTCGAGAAAGTCTCTTGCTCTCGTGTACAAAACTGCTCCGTTTAAGCCGGTTCTTGGTGAGGTTGCTCAGTCTGTGCTTCATGGGGTGGTCGGGTAGGCACTTGAGCTTCTCGGCCTGTACCATAGTCTTGGCTTCTCTTCTCTGACAGAGGGGTTGGATGGTGGTAAGCTTCTCCATTTCCTTGATGGGCGTGGATTTCATTGCACCGGTGATGAGTCGGAGGGCCTGGTTTTGCACACGGTCAAGGGTCTGCAGGTTTGTCTTGGCTGAGGTTGACCACGCTGTGGAGCCGTACTCGAGGTGGGGTCTGATTGTTCCCTGGTATACTGTCTTCAGTATCTTCTCGTTCGCTCCCCAGGTGGTACCTGCCAGCTTCCTGAGTATGGCTAGCTTGCGCCGGGCCTTTGTCTCTGCCTGTGCAATGTGTGGTTTCCAGGTCTGCCGTCTATCAAAGGTGACACCAAGGTACGTTGCTTCTTCATCCTCTCTCAGAGGAGTTCCACCAAGCCTAATGGTTCCGGCTTTCTGCTTTGGCGACAGTGTGAATAGGGTGGTGGAGGATTTCTCCTTGTTGATGGAGACGCACCAATCTTCTGCCCATGCGTTCAGCCTATCTGCCGCTTGCTGCATTCTGTAGGTGGCAGTACTTGCGTGCTCCTCCTTGCACCAGATCACAAGGTCGTCTGCGTAGAGAGCAGCTTTGATCCCCTTGGGCATCTCAGACACCAGATCGTCGATGAAGAGAAGGAAGAGTGTGGGGGAGAGGACTCCGCCCTGAGGGACGCCATGACGAAGGAGGAACTTCTTGCTTTTGGTCTGGTCGACGTTAACTCTTGCCCTGCGGTTATAGAGGTAAGAGCGAATCCACTGGTACATGTTGCTGGACACGCCTTTCCTCAGCAGTTTTACAAGGAGTCCATCTTTCCAGACCTTGTCAAAGGCCTTCTGAAGATCTATCCAGGTGACGAAGACCAGCTTCTGTTCCTGAAAGGCATCTTCAACTTCTTGCGCCAGGTAAGTGACCTGATCTTCAGTGCTGCGGAACTGTCGGAATCCAGCTTGTTCAGGGGCGAGGAGGTTCCTGGATTCCAGGTACCACCTGAGGCGCTCGTTCACAATTCTCTCCAGGGTCTTCACAACACAGCTGGTGAGGCTGATTGGGCGATAGCTGGTGGCCTTCTTTGGATCCTTCCCTTTTTTTAAGATGGGGATCATGATCGCTTCTCGCCAGAGTTGTGGTAGCGATCCTTCTTGCCAGCTGCTGTTGAAGACCTCGAGTAGCTTGTTCTCTGCTGCACTACCAAGGTGGGTTAGCATCTCGTTGGTGATGCCGTCTGGGCCAGGGGACTTCTTCGCCTTTGACTTTTTCAGAGCTGAGTGCAGCTCGTGGAGTGTGAGTGGTTGACTCATGGCGTCCACTGTCGACTGTCTGGCAGGTCTCTCTCTTTTCTCTCTTCTTGCTTCTCTCTGTTTCTCGGGGCTAACATGGAGGTTGCTCTCAGCTGCATAGCTTTCAGCAAATTGGTTGGCAGCATGCTTTCCAGTTAGCACCTTCCCGTTCTCTTCTAATGTGATCTTTCCTCTGCTGGTGTTCTCATCATTCAACTGCTTGGTGAGCCTCCAGAGCTTTCTGCCATCCTTCTCAAGGTTCAGAGAGCTTGTTTTCTCTTGCCAGCTTCTCCGTCTTGCCTGTAGCTTCTTTTTGAGAAATTTGGCTTTGGCTTCCTGGAGGCGGATGTTGTTGTTTTGTGACGGGTTGACTTCTGCTTCCCTTCTGGCGTCTGCCAGATCATCATCCAGTTCCTGCAATTCATTGCTCCAGTAGGGCTTATAGTCTCTCCTGGCACCCCTGGGAATGGACTCACGCGCTGCTCTGAGGATGCTCATGTTGAAGTCCTTCGCCACCATGTTGATGTCTCGACCCTCGACTCTGATGTCTTTGGTGAGTTCGCTGGTGCGGTGTCTAAAGAGGAACCAGTTCGCTCTTTTGTAGTTCCACCGAGGGAAGGAAGCTTCAGTGCAGGACTCCATGCCCAGGGTCAAAAAGACTGGCCGATGGTCACTTCCACCTAGCTGTTCTCCGACCTCTCTGCTGGTTAGCTGGTGCATGTCTTCCGTGCAGAAGGCTAGGTCAGGAGTTGATGTAGTGTGCCATCTTCTGGAGTAGAATGTAGGGCAGTCAAAGGGACTGTTCAAAAGGATGAGACCTTTGTCGTCCTGCCAGTTCTCCACCTCTTCTCCTCTCCGATCCAGGTGGTCATATCCCCAACTCTGTGAATGACTGTTGAAGTCACCCACCACGATGAAGTTGGAGGCCTTTGCGGGGATCGTGTCAAGGGCGAGGTGTCTATCATTGGGGCAGTAGAAGTTGACAAGATGGAATTCTGATGTCTTCGTCTGGATTCGAATCACCTGATATTCGGAGTCCTCCATGTGCGTTTCTATCAAACAGGCATTGATGTTGTTCCTGATGAGGGTCAGGATTCCTCCTTTGCTTCGGTCTGTTCTGTCGGACCTAAGGCATTGGTAGCCTCTCACTTTGAAGGACTTTTGGGGTGTCAGGTGCGTCTCCTGAATACAGCAGATGTTGATGTTCTTCTCATGCAGGATATGCTCCAACTCTGTCTTCTTGTTCAGGATACTTTCTGCGTTCCAGTGCATGACCTGGAAAGGTCGCTGCTGACTGGGTTTCTTCCTGGTTGTGGTGGTGCCAGTCACTTTCCTCCCGCGTCCCCTGGCGTGACAAGACGGACGGGAGGGACCTCCAGTAGTTGAGGCTGGGTCCCTTTGAGGCATGGGACCCGACGCTGCTCCACCCTGGGGGGTCCTCAATGGGCGAGCGCCATTTCCATCTGTGCTGGTTGATTGTGTCATCATTTGCGTAAGTGCGTGTACCCGTGGTTTGTTAGAATGCGCCGTGCGGCCCGGGTCCTCCGTCTTCAGCATTCGGGGTTTTCTGTCGGGGTTACCTCACCCTTAGCTCATGGCCCGTACGTCCTACCCTGAGAGCACAGGGGGGAGGATTTTCCGGGATCCCACCCGGAGCCAGTTTGGTCCGCGGCCGCAAGCGGCTGATCTCCATATCTGAAGACCGTTCCCCTATCCGCCACCCGGGAACGCGCTGGGTTGGGGGTGGTCGCCCCACTGAAAATCCCACACTGGGTTAAGAAAGATCAGCCTGTCCCAGTGACATATCTACAGCAAAAACCCTACATTTCAGATAAATCAGCAAGGGTGAAATATTCAACATATCTTTCAAAAACCTAAATATAAAAACAAGGAATGTATGTAGTCAGGCACTAGAATGAATACCCGCTTCGCCGGGTAGCCGGCTTTGCCGGGAAGAAGTACTTAGAGCCGTACGCTGGCTTCGCCGGGTCCGAAAATTGGACCCGCCAAGCTTAGGTCCCTCCCAGATTCGTGGAATGGGAACAGCACGAAAATGATTCAGTGGCCATAATGCCATTCCTGACCATATCGAGTCCCATCCTTGTCGACGAATGTAACCGTGTTAATCACCTTTGGAGGCGAACTCCACTCAAACAGGACTGAGCAAGTTATGGCTTCTCAAAGGAAGGCCAGTACATAATATTACACAAAAGCCGCCAGACCACATCACAAACAGAACTGAACAATGCACAGGTGTTGCTCATATAGAGACACACACACACACACACACACACACACAAAAACACAGAGAAGCCGTATCTATAGAGAGATAGATGACAGTGTATTTTTCGCGTGGCTATAAATTGATTCGACCTTTGCACTTTTACAGTGAGGATAATTTACGGGTCCAATTTACGTTCTGTACACTGCGTTGACCTTCTAAAAATAGTAACAGTAACAGAACGCCGGGAATATCCGAAGACGCTCAGCGCAGTGGACAGCGCAGTGACATTCTAAAAATAGTAGTAACTTACAACTGAACGGGAAAGCCACACGAAGGAAGGGAGATAAACGCCAAACACTGGAGAAGATAAGGAAGAGTTACTTATAATGGTGAAATGAACACAAAAACCAAAATCAGTTCAGCGCTGCGCGCTGAGAGCACGTGTTGAAATATCTCATCGATGATATTGTGTCCGGGGTGTAGCTGAATACGGTGTCCAAATTTGAAAAAGATCCACCGAGAACTTTGGCGTTGTGATGTGGTGTAGCGGCTATGGTGTGTCGGTATGGGGGCCCGGGTAGCTGAGGTGGAACCAAAATAGCTGAGGTGGAACCAAAATCGGTTCCGCGCTGCGCGCTGAGAGCACGTGTTGAAATATCGACCAGGTTGTGTCGTGTCCCGGGTCTACCTGAATATATGCCCACCAAATTTGAAGCAGATCCATCGAGAACTTTGGCCGTGCATGGCGAATACACAAATACACAAACACACAAACACACAAATACACAGATACACAGACACACACACAGACACAAGTCGTATATATATATAGAAGTCAGAAGTAAAGGTTTACTTATTATTCAATAGTTTTCTGCTTTGCAGGTTCACATCACCAGCTATATCGATTTCAAAATCTTTCCTCAGATCATCGTCTTCTTCTTTTCCTGCTGTGAACTGGTTTTTGCCATAATCCAAGTCCGTAGCTTCTCAGCGTCGAACTATTGTGTTCTGTTTACGACGACATGCTTTTGTCACCACGGCGACCACTACCAGCATTGTGAAGAGCACACCGATTGCGATTTGCCGAGATTTGTTTAAACTGTTTGTCAGTTCTTCTTTGTTCTGTTCCGAGTCCTCTTCATCCAAAAAACGGCCTGTGAAACGGTAAAATCATGCGTAAGTTACAAAACGAACCTCAAAACATAACGCTCTCAGTCAACAGCATGAATACTTTTCTGATGGGTATTCGCAATTTCAGTTAAAGGAATGACTCAATGGTAATTAAAGACAGTGAAATACACATTCATGGTTCAGGCTACTTTCAGGTTCTGAAGATTCTTCAATGAAAGACCTTTTTTCTGACTTATAGCTTGCCGCCTCTTACTCGCATTTCTCTGAGCTCCCAGCCAAAACATTCTCATGCACACACACAAAAACACACACACACTCAAAAACCCTCACCCCACACCAACAAACACACACACTGACCCCCCCCCCCAACTACACACGGATAAGCAAAGACCAGCCTACCATGGTGGTGCTGAACAATCCACAGCTCGTCCAAGACAGCCTCGTTAAACACGGAGCGCTGTTCCCAGTAAACGTGGGTGCTGTTGATGACGTGTAAACGGCCATAACTGTTCAGGGACTTGTCATCTACTCGTACAGCTGACCAGTCGGCTGCAACAGTGGAAAGGAAAAAAATATGAAAGCCATTAAAGAACTTTTTATTTTACTTTACAAAGGTTAATTTAGTCCAGCATGCTCCTGTAACCATCTGTCTAACCGTATCATGACAACAAAACAGAGTCCAGTAGCTCTCCACAAAGCTTTTGAAATGTACAGATTTTCAGGACTGAACAGTTGTTAGCTTGGAAGCTGTGCTGTTGTTCATATTTAAAGGTTCAGTATATGATAAGACGAGAACACATAATACAATCTGTTCTTCAATTCTAGCATGGCTGACAATTTGCTGACAGCACCAACAATTATTTTAACATACAGTCTGTACACTTTTGTATGTCCACACACACACACACACACACACACACACTGCATGCTCCCTACTTACTTTGGCTTATGTATAACAAATGCTGATTACAATCAGTATGCATAGTCTTTCACAACATTTAACTGACAGCAAGCTTTACATTCTTGTGAAAATAAGGAAAGACACACATTCCATCTACACTAGCCAAAAATCCAAATAGCAGAAAACATACGCTTCGGAGGAGGTTGGAAGCAATCAAGACCAAATATGGACCCAGCAGCCCCCGAGATGATCTGAACGGGCGCTGGGGGGTCGGTATAGTTGGTGGAGACCACCACTCCTTTGTACACAGGGTACAGTCGCTCGTAGTTGTGCTCATGGGCCTGCAGTACTATGTCCACCCCAAACTGGTAAAACACATCCTCCAGCCTGGAGCAGTCAATGCATATTTCATTTCAACGCTTGCGGCTTCGTGGCAGGCGGAAGGAAAAATCAGCCAGATAAGTTTTCGTTATTGTTTACCTGTGCACTTAAAAAGACCGTTGGGTCGATATATTTGTCAACTAGATGAATACCCGCTTCGCCGGGTAGCCGGCTTCGCCGGGAAGAAGTAGAGCCGAATACCCGGCTTGGCCGGGTGATTGGCGCACCGTACGCCGGCTTCGCCGGGTCCAAACCATGGACCCGCCAAGCTTATAGGTCCCTCCCAGATTCGTGGAATGGGAACAGCACGAAAATGATTCAGTGGCCATAATGCCATTCCTGATCATATCATGTCGAGTCCAATCCTTGTCGACGACGCCGAATGTAACTGAGTGCCGAAACACCACAATCACCTTTGGAGGCGAAGTCCACTCAAACAGGATTGAGAAATTTAGAGCTTATCTCTAAGCCCTTTAAAACCTGTTATGGCTTTTCAAAGGAAGGCCAGAACACTCAAACACACCAAAGCCTCCAGACCAAATCACAAACAGAACTCAACAATCCACAGGTGTTGCTTACACACACACACACACAGAGAAGCCGTATATATATATATATATCTATATGTATACTGTATATATAATGATAGAGATAGATGACAGTGTATTTTTCGCGTGGCTATAAATTGATTCGACCTTTGCACTTTTACAGTGAGGACAACTTTCGGGTGCAAGGCCGGAAAGCGTTCTGGACACTGCAGTGACCTTCTAAAAATAGTAACGGAACGGGAATATCCGAAGCGTGCCATACGAAGGAAGGGAGGTAAACGCTGAAAACACTGGAGAAGATAAGGAAGAGTTACTGGTAGTGGATCAAGAAAAAAAACCAAAATCGGTTCAGCGCTGCGCGCTGAGAGCACGTGTTGAAATATCTCATCGACCAGTTTGTGTCCCGGATGTACCTGAATATGGCCAGCAAATTTGAAACTGCGCCATCGAGAACCTTGGCCGCGCATCGGAACAGACACACAGACAGACACAAGTCGTATATATATATAGATGTATTGTTTTGTCAATAACAAACGTTCCAATTAACAACCTACCTTTCTTGTTTGTTGATTCATGCTCTCTACATTTTAGGACACAGTGGAACCCTCCTTTAGCACCCTCCCAGTTCAAGACCACCTTTGTTTTTATTAAGACCTTGATTTTTTATTTATCCCCCCCCCCCCCCATAACATCTGTAAGTTTACCCCCATTTTAAGACCTGATTCTCTCAGATTGTTGGGAGGTATTAAAAAGGGGTTCCACTGTCTACTGATTCACAGTTAAATGTAATCATCTACACGCTTAACATGAATGCAGGAAGCATTCACCCTTCACGCAGAAATAAACAACCGAAGGGTATGTGATAGGGTGGAGTGGAAGGGGGAAAATAGGCCAGGAAGCATACATGAGACGCCAAGACAGAGGTTGCGATAACGTGACTTTTAATTAACGTACACCAGAAAGCAGACACCAGAAAGCAGTGTCTGATGACACATGAAAAGAAAAGAAAACATAATATAAGTACATGGCATAACAAGTAAAAACGCACCATTCATACCAATGCATCCTAACTATACATACATTCCACAATAAACCTACTATATCAAGTGAACAGAGGGGGGGGGGGGGGGGGGGGGGGGGGGGGGGGGAAGAAAGAGCGATTGGGAGACAGGACCTATTATCCTTTACAACACAATAGATTTCCGGGGACACGTCACGTCTGCACGCATTGAAGCGTGACGAGGGCCGATAATTTCAAGGTCCATACTACTAAGTTACGAAGGGGAGGTTAATCTAGCTATGACGTCACAAGGCACGCTACGTCGTGAACAAAGACACTCGCGGGAAACAAAATGGCTGACACAACATACGTACCTACATACATACACGCCATAGCATCAATCATACGCTCAGAACACATAATAGAACTGATTAACATAGCAAATACAATAATCTATATGAGCCTTTGCCAAAAGGTGCCATTTCGGACCCATGTATTTTTGGAAAGCAAGTGTAATTAACTGGATTACCCCAACATGTTTACATGTATTGTGCTTTGAAAAAGGGAGTTTGATGAATGCTTTTTTTAATGTTTTGAAGCCTGTTGTTGTTGTGAATGTTAAATAAAAAATAAAATGTTTCAAACATACACCAGAAACGGCCCCGAAAAATTTTGGACATTTTGGTGTCCTCGGGAAATTTTCGATTTTTCATGGTCTGCATCACTTTATCGGTTTTAATCAGCGTATTTCATACAGTCTAAGCATGCAACTCTTAGTAGAATGTGCAACAATCGTAATTAGAACCAGAATTTACCGAAAACCTCGCCCAGTAAATACCCGGTTATTTTCGAAGGCCTCATGTCCGCAGACCAACTTGTTTACAGATTCGATTTTCGCCGGTCTTGGTGCTTTGAATGGCCGCCATTTTGGATGAAAACGATAGTTTCGTGTTCGAGGAAATAAAAGCAGTGTGTTGCATTTGAGTCAGAATTTGCGAAGTTATTGTATCTAGCAGCTAAAAAGAATCGATGGAGTTTAATGTCCGAAAGTAACGTTTGACACATTTTGTTATTTTTGCAATTTTCACAAAGAAGTTTCGCGAGTATTTTATACAAAAGCGTGGAAACCACTAGCTTTGCTTCTTTGGCGTTTCCGGTCACCGATTCGATTGAAATCATGGAGACGACGAGCCGTAAAGTTGAGAAAATATTGTACTGTCTGTTCAGGGTAAGGTGTAGATCTATACGTAACGTTTGACACTTTGTAGATCTAATGTTTGACACTTGCCCATAATTCTTCTCCCGACGAATTGAATTAGCTTATATTATCCCATGACCTGCCTCTTTATCTCTGTTAGCTGAGGAGGTGATTATTCTGAATATTCCATCACAACCATATGGATATCCTATGGATATCCCATCACAACCGAGTTTCGATCTCAACTGTCATTGGTCATTGTCTTTGATTTCAGAGTACAATTGAATAATTTATGGAGGTCATCTGCATATTCAGAGTTTACAGATGGACTACTTTTTACAATTAGTCAAGTTTTGACTAAATGTTTTAACGTATAGGGGGGAATCGAGACGAGGGTCGTGGTGTGTGCGTGTGTGTGTGTGTGTGTGTGTGTAGAGCGATTCAGACTAAACTACTGGACCGATCTTTATGAAATTTGACTTGATAGTTCCTGGGTATGATATCCCCAGACTTTTTTTCTTCATTTTTTCTTATAAATGTCTTTGATGACGTCATATCCGGCTTTTCGTGAAAGTTGAGGCGGCACTGTCACGCTCTCATTTTTCAACCAAATTGGTTGAAATTTTGGTCAAGTAATATTCGACGAAGCCCGGACTTCGGTATTGCATTTCAGCGTGGTGGCTTAAAAATTAATTTATGACTTTGGTCATTAAAACTCTGAAAATTGTAAAAAAAAAAAAAGTTTTTATAAAACGATACACATTTACGTTCATCTTATTCTCCATTATTTTCTGATTCCAAAAACATATAAATATGTTATATTTGGATTAAAAACAAGCTCAGAAAATTAAAAATATAAAAATTATTATCAAAATTAAATTTTCGAAATCAATTTAAAAACACTTTCATCTTATTCCTTGTCGGTTCCTGAAGAGAGAGAGAGAGAGAGATAGAGAGAGAGAGAGAGAGAATACGAATACGAATACGAAAGTTTATTCAGTTTTAGGCCAGAGCCCCTTCTGAAGGGTATGCGTCCATATACAACATAATCATAGTAAAATATTGTGTTTCATAAATGTCCCAAATTTGTATACATCAAACAGTAATACATGTGTACATAGATCATGTCACAGTGATTAATCTTTTCATTCCCTGATAAATATATTGTGCTAATTTGGATATTTGACTGACATTTCCAGTAGACATAAGCAAAGTATATCGGTACATACATGGATGATTATAATATTTTGGCTTTATCAATAATACTCTTAGGTCACGTAGTGCAGGACAGCAGAACATAAAGTGTATTTCATTTTCTTCAGCCAATTTACACAGACGACACAACAAATCTTCCTCACTCCGTACACTATACCTACACCTGTGTACAGCAAGATCCGATACACCGAACCTGAATTTAGTTAATGCACTTTTCACATAGCTGTTCATTTCCATATCTATATACGCTTCAGTACTGCTTGTGGTCTTAAACAATCTGTATGTAGAGAATCGATCACTGCTTTGCATATGGTCGTTCCAGTCTTGCCATCTGCAATCTATCAATCGCTGTCTGAAACATTTCAGAAAACCACCAATACTGTCCACCCCTTGGTTGTACCATACATCTGCAAACCCATGAGAGAACAAACACTTTCGAACATCCGTCGCCCATGTAATCTTGCCATTACAATCTAAATTATAGAGAACTTTGTATGCTTTACATGGAATCTTAGAATTTTCCATTCTTGTTAGTTTTAGCCAATATGTAATGCACTTTACATATGAGTTTAGATATATTGGGAATCTTCCCAATTCACCATACACAAGGTCGTTTGGTGTTAGAGAGAGAGAGAGAGAGAGAGAGAGAGAGAGAGAGAGAGAGAGAGAGAGAGAGAGAGAGAGAGAGAGAGAGAGAGAGAGAGAGAGAGAGAGAGAGAGAGAGAGAGAGAGAGAGAGGGAAAGAGAGAGAGAGAGAGAATGAGAGAGAGAGAGAGAGTTTGTTTGTTTGTTTGTTTGCTTAACGCCCAGCCGACCACGAAGGGCGGCCACACACACACACACACACACACACACACACACACACACACACACACACACACACACACACACACACACACAAAACCCGACCGACTGAATATGTAAGTGATCCACGTGTGAAAACCAAAACATAACAGCGCGATGACAGCCAACATTTCTATCCCCGACTGACAAACAGTAACACTGCATGCAAACTGACTTGGGTCAACGATCAAACCAGCACGGCCCGAACTGAATTTGTTGCGCTGCCATTATCGTGCGCAATTCTGGTAAAAATATAAACCCGGTATGCCGAATTGAGTATAACGAAAGTCGATGTCATATACATGATACACAAGGATATTTTAAAATGACTTTCAAAATGTAAAAGCAGATAGCAGACCTTTTTATAAGCAATTTGAATGACTGAATGTCTACATACAAGTCGAATGACGCCGTCCATTATGCTGACAAATGGGAACTAGCTATGCGCATGAATTCATTGACATGAATTTCGACTGCGGAGGCTTTTGGCAAGCTGAAAACAGGCACGGGCAGGTTTTAGTGGAAAAAGTAAGTGTTTTTAATGAAAACGTCGGAGTAATGGGATAAATAGCTTACACACTCCGAGTTCTGATTATCTTGCATATTGTGTAACCTATATACAACTGCTTGCTACTTTTGGAGGCAAATTTGATTGAAGAAAAATTCGATCCTCTGTTTTTGTTAATATCCGTGTTACGATTCAGGAGGATACGTTCATATCCGTGCAACGATTTAGGAGGAGACATTTATGTCCTTGTAAATTATATTGTAGCCAAAGCTGAAAAAATGCTTTTGGGTTAGCAGGGGGAAGGAATATTTTCATGAGATTGTTTTAACACCACCCCCCCCCTCCCCAACATAAAAAAAAAATCAAAGTTTTTTTTTTTTAAATTTGGATTTTGCTAGGATTTTACGTACAACTAATTAAAAAAATTCGATTTGATTGAGAACCTTGTTCCAGATGTACATAGACATTAGGTTAAAACTGTATTCTAAATGTCTGTTTGAATATTGTAGTTATTTTTGACATTTTCATTGATTTCATGTCCACTGACTCCATGTAACACGTGACAGGTAGAACGCAGATTTGACCTGTTTTGAACATGATGTTACTTTTTTGTGGTGCTTTGATGTTCCATAATTACCTAATCTTCAAAATATGAATGTATCCTAAAGGTCTATTTAATATCACAGTTGTCATTTATAACATTTTGAATAATTTCATGTCCACTCACACAGTGTAACATGTGACACGTAGAATGCTGTTATGACTTGCTTTTAACATGTTTTGCTATTGTTTCTGTTTTCATATTCCATAAATAACCTAATCTTTAGATTGTAAATGAAAAGTTAGTGTATATATAACATTCTGGTTGTTATTTCAAATATTATGAATATTTTCATGTCCATCAATATTTTTGTAACACGTGACACCTACAACAACATGTTTAACTAGTTTGAGCAAACTGTAACAACTTTTAGGGATATTTTTAACATGTGTCAGTGTTTCTGTTGAAGTGTTATATTTTATTTTAGGGTTTATACTTCTTGTGGTTACTTAGCAGAAAGTATCAGTTTTGACTTTTATGATGTTTGAGCGTTTTGCGACATTACGTGACACTGCATTCAAGATTTGGCTCCAAATGTACTTTTAAAGACTGATAATGCTTCTGCAGGGTCTGTTTACTAGAAATAAATCATTACCAGTTGTATGAAATGATATTAATGGCTTCTGTGGTCAGTTTTGTTGCACATGTGGCTTTTCTTAAAATTGGCGTTTTATGGCATATTATCAAACCGTACACATTTCCCAAATGCACAAACCATTCTTTTATTACACAAATGTGTTCATCAAAGACTAATGTATCACTTAAAACACCAAAAAAAATCAACTGAAAAGGTTTAGTTTGTCACAAATGTCCAAGCACCCCCCCAGCACCTTTTGGCAAAGCCTCATATATATATACGACTAGTGTCTGTCTGTCTGTTCGCGATGCACGGCCAAAGTTCTCGGTGGATCTGCTTCAAATTTGGTGGGCATATTCAGGTAGACCCGGGACAGTACACAACCTGGTCGATATTTCAACACGTGCTCTCAGCGCGCAGCGCTGAACCGATTTTGGTTCCACCTCAGCTACCCGGGCCCCCATACCAACACACCAAAGCCGCTACACCACATCACAACGCCAAAGTTCTCGGTGGATCTTTTTCAAATTTGGACACCGTATTCAGCTACACCCCGGACACAATATCATCGATGAGATATTTCAACACGTGCTCTCAGCGCGCAGCGCTGAACCGATTTTGGTTTTTGTGTTCATTTCACCATTATAAGTAACTCTTCCTTATCTTCTCCAGGTTTTCAGCGTTTACCTCCCTTCCTTCGTATGGTGCACTATAGTATGAGTGGGGCATCTTCGGATATTCCCGGCGTTCTGTTACTATTTTTAGAAGGTCACCGCAGTGTCCAGAACGTAAATTGGACCCGTAAATTATCCTCACTGTAAAAGTGCAAAGGTCGAATCAATTTATAGCCACGCGAAAAATACACTGTCATCTATCTCTCTATATATACGGCTTCTCTGTGTTTGTGTGTGTGTGTGTGTGTGTGTGTGTGTGTGTGTCTCTCTCTCTATGTGGGCAACACCTGTGGATTGTTCAGTTCTGTTTGTGATGTGGTCTGGCGGCTTTTGCGTATTTGTATGTACTGGCCTTCCTTTGAGAAGCCATAACAGATCAAAAGGGCTTAGAGATAAGCTCTAAATTGCTCAATCCTGTTCAGTTGAGTGGAGTTTGCCTCCAAAGGTGATTAACACGGTTACATTCGTCGACAAGGATGGGACTCGATATGGTCAGGAATGGCATTATGGCCACTGAATCATTTTCGTGCTGTTCCCATTCCACGAATCTGGGAGGGACCTAAGCTTGGCGGGTCCATTGTTCGGACCCGGCAAAGCCGGCGTACGGCTCTAAGTATTTCATCCCGGCGAAGCCGGCTACCCGGCGAAGCGGGTATTCCTCTAGTACCAAATAAACAATATCTACTTACAGTTCACTCCTCAATGTACAGCCGCACACAACTCGTCGGAACTCGAATTACGATCCCGGTCGAAAGTCACATCGCTGATATAAAACCAGCTCTAAAACGTTTGTTCAACTGAACACACACACAAAGTCTCTCTAAACAATCCTCAAATCACTCCTTCGCCAAAATAAACGTTATAATGGCTGAAATGATCCCGGAGAGCATCATCTGTCAATGTATCAGGAACAACAGAATTAATCTTGACATGCAGAGACTGCAAACTGTGGGCATATGAAAGAAGGCCCTCCTCTTGTCCCTGGTAACGCGTGAAGAATGACGAAAGCAGTGAAGAAATGCTGGCGTGGTCTCCAAACATGTCCTGCAGAATGGTCAGGACTAGGTCAGCCGTAGCGGTCGCATGAGGGGGGTGCAGGTTAACCTCCTTCCTGGCAGCCCCAGCGAGGGACTGGATCAACCACTCTGCTCCCTCCCCTCCAAGTGCCGCCATGTTGAAGTGGGAAATGACGCGACGTGCCTCGGTGGTGAAATGGTCCAGGTGACAGCCATCATCACCGCTTGTGAAGACAGGAAGCCTGGGAGGGGGAAACACCTGCCAATGGGGTCGTGGAGCCACGTCGACCGCCATCTTGGATGTGCGGAATCCCTCCTACACTGCTACGACTGCTTTCTGGTGTTAAACTACGGCGTCTCTACTTCCTGAATCCTGCTCGCATGCGCCAGATGTGATAGGGTGGAGTGGAAGGGGGAAAATAGGCCAGGAAGCATAAATGAGACGCCAAGACAGAGGTTGCGATAACGTGACTTTTAATTAACGTACACCAGAAAGCAGACACCAGAAAGCAGTGTCTGATGACACATGAAAAGAAAAGAAAACATAATATAAGTACATGGCATAACAAGTAAAAACGCACCATTCATACCAATGCATCCTAACTATACATACATTCCACAATAAAACCTACTATATCAAGGGAACAGAGGGGGAGGGGGGGGAAAGAAAGAGCGGTTGGGAGACAGGACCTATTATCCTTTACAACACAATAGATTTCCGGGGACACGTCACGTCTGCACGCATTGAAGCGTGACGAGGGCCGATAATTTCAAGGTCCATACTACTAAGTTACGAAGGGGAGGTTCATCTAGCTATGACGTCACAAGGCACGCTACGTCGTGAACAAAGACACTCGCGGGAAACAAAATGGCTGACACACATACATACGTACCTACATACATACATACACGCCATAGCATCAATCATACGCTCAGAACACATAATAGAACTGATTAACATAGCAAATACAATAATACCAAATAAACAATATCTACTTACAGTTCACTCCTCAATGTACAGCCGCACACAACTCGTCGGAACTCGAATTACGATCCCGGTCGAAAGTCACCTCGCTGATATAAAACCAGCTCTAAAACGTTTGTTCAACTGAACACACACACAAAGTCTCTCTAAACAATCCTCGAATCACTCCTTCGCCAAAATAAACGTTATAATGGCTCAGCTACACTCCTTACATTAACACAGTAATCGTTCAATCAAAAGTTAAACTGCACAAATCCAAGCCGATACGCACACTGACACACGTCCTCTCACTTCGAAATCACCCCGGGTACTGTTCTAGCCCACGCTATCATTCTGACTCACGCGCGCTCTCGTTCAAACAATCAACCAATAGGAAACCAGCCTCCCTACACACCTATAATTAGCTACAACACACAATACTCCTAGCGGGAGACACAACCTGGGTCAGGGGAAGATAATAGACAGGGAGAAAAAGAGAGGGACAACAGTATATGAAATTGCCACACGGCTACAGGTAATTCAAAGTGCCACATTTATAAAAAAAAATATAAAAAAAAATAAAAAAAATTGTAAGATGTCAATCAAGACAATCTGTTGAAGAAAATATGCATCCAGATTATATACTGTTCAAAAAAAGAAACGCATAGTTGCTACTTGCCAAATTTGTTTTATTTTTCGAAAAAATTAACAGAAAATCCAATATTTAGATTATTTGTTTGAAATTTGGTATGGACACAGTTGAATGCACACACAGTTCATTTGCATCTTCAAATCAATCAGTCAATCAATACGATTGGGTGCCGAGGCTGTCAAGTCAGTAGGGGGTGTGACTGCCTTGAGCAGCAACAACTGCCCGGCACATTCTGGGCATGGACTGGATCAGATGCCGGATATCTTGCTGTGGGATGGTGTCCCACTCCTCCTGAAGTGCCTGCAATAGATCGCGGTGATTTGCCGGCGCTTCTTCTCGCCTGCGCACACGTCTGTCCAATTCATCCCAGAGGTGTTCTATCGGGTTCATGTCTGGCGACATGGATGGCCAGGGAAGCACCTGGACATGGTGGTCGGTGAGGAACTGGGTGGTGAGTCGTGCTGTGTGCGGGCGAGCGTTGTCCTGCTGGAATATGGCATCCTGGTCAGCCAGAAGAGGAAGGGCGTGTGGGCGCAGAATTTCCTCCACGTATCGCTGGGCAGTTATGCGCCCTTGGACGTGCACCAGGGTGCTCCTTCCAGCGGTATTGATCGCCCCCCACACCATGACACCTCCACCACCATGAACGGGTACCTCATCCACACAGTTGGGCGCGTAACGTTCGTTTACTCTCCGGTAGACCCTCCTCCGACCATCATGTCGCTGGAGCAGGAAGTAGGACTCGTCGCTGAACCACACGTGTCTCCAGTGATTCCGGACGGTCCAGCGAAGGTGCTGGTTGCCCCATTGCACTCGGTTCTGGCGATGGCGGCGGGTGAGGACAGCTCCTCTGTGAGGTCTGCGAGCTCTCAAACCAGCTTCATGCAGGCGGTTCCGCACGGTCTGGTCCGATAATCGGTGTGGCCCGGGGAGAGCCTGGACAGAAGATGAGGCCGACAGGAAACGATTCCGGAGGTGGCGGAGCCGTATGAAGCGGTCGTGAGCAGCAGTTGTCGCCCTTGGTCTTCCCGCTCGTGGCAAGTCAGCAACGGAGCCAGTGGCTTGAAACCTGACCCACAGTCTACTGATGGTGCTCTGGGACACGTGGAAGTGCCTGGCGATTGCACTTTGACTTTGGCCTGCTTGTAAACGACCCAATGCAATTTGGCGGTCTTCTCTGCTCAATCGGGCCATCTTTCGTCGCTGAATTGTCGTCTGATTTCTTTGTGGCGAACAATCCGCTTTTATGGGTTTTGGAAGACATGGTGAGAGCTCAATATTCCCCGAGTTTCACGAGATTACACTGAAGCAGGACGAGTGGTCATGCCAAATGAGCAATTTTGACATTGTAGCCACTGATAACGCATGCGTCACGTGCAGAGCTCACTTGTGGCAATGGACGAAAGGTCGACGACCAGATAAACATTTTCTGCAGTTTGGTGGATATCCTTGTAGCCATATAACTAAATTAACCAAATATTACAAGCTATGCGTTTCTTTTTTTGAACAGTATATAAAAGTGGTAAACTATGAAACTCAAAACTTCTACTTCCAATGAAGACAGCAGTATTGTAATTGTACATATTAGGAAAACATAGCAAATGTTTGTCGGTCGGCGGTGGTGGTGTGGGTGAAAGAACCAATCGCTGCACAGGGCAAATTAACTGGTCAAGTAGCTTCTTTACAGCTGCCAGGTTTTCCCGTGCAAGTACTAGCCATGAAATTCTTGCGACAAAGACTGTGCAGGACTGTGTTGAATTCGTTTATTAGCCCTGTGCAGCGCTTGATTCTTATAAAAATTATGGTGTGCCCGAATTCTGACGGCACGAACCCACCACCACCGCCGACCCACCACCGCTGCTATGTATACTCTTCAAAAAAAATTAAGGACCGGTCATGAAAATGTTCACAATCTTTGAAATATTCGCCAAAAACCAAGGGTTTGACAATTTGATTAAAACGTCCCTTTTTTGATTAACAAAAGGGCGGTAAGTCTTGCTGTAGGAACATTTTTGGCAGGCAGTGTTACTGTGTCATGCTAAACAGGCGGAAAAAGGGAGGTTTTCTGTAAAAAGGGGGCAGTTTTCAAACTCCTATGAAATCGGTGCAAGACATGCCAGGACAAAAACCAATAATGCACGTGCTACGGAACAGGGTTCCAGCCACGAAATGTGCTCGCAAATTTGTGTTTGTAAAAAGACACACTGACAAAAATAAGGCAATGAAACAACATGCCCCTATCACAAAAACGGAGCGACTTGGATAAGGCAAGGGCAGTTTGATGGCTACAAGATGTTGTGTCCGCCAGGCAAGTGGTTTAGTGTCTCACTTCAACGTCATCGGACTGAAGGAATGGCTTCAAGCAATTGGCAGAGTATAGTTACGATAATGTTATGGTCGGCCTACAGTCACCATGCATAACAATGAAGGATCGCCTCATCCAAATGAAGGTCATGCAACAACAAAAAGTTACTGATAAGGCAGCAGGCATCGACCATGAGCTGCCACCACACACTGTTGTCAGTGATCAAAGTGTTACAAACTGCTTACACGCTTTTAACTTCAGTGAAAGACGCCCAGTCCGCAAAACAAAATTGACTGCCAACCATCCAAGCTGCCCAACGAGCCTGGTGCACGCAACATGTGAGGTGGTTACGTCATCGTAGGGCTCAGTTCTTGTTTACAGATGGGTCCCGCCTCGTCTTGGATCCTGCTGGTGAACGCATCAGAGTCTGGAGTCGTCGTAGAGAGCTTTGCAGATGGCGCGGTTCTAGAACAGGGGCGGACGAGGGGGGGGGGTGCACAGGGTGCAGCTGCACCCCCCCTCCAGCAAAACAAAAACAAACAAGAAGGGCAAAGCCCATACGACTCACATGCTTGACCTTGACCTTCAGGGTCAAGGTCAAATAACTAAACCTAGCAATGACATCATACACTAAGAACTGCTTTACACATTTTTCCTACCAAAATACATGTGACCTTGACCCAAGGTCAAGGTCATCCAAGGTCATGCAACACAAAGCTGTTAATTCAAGACATAGGAAGTACAATGGTGCTTATTGGCTCTTTCTACCATGAGATATGGTCACTTTTAGTGGTTCACTACCTTATTTTGGTCACATTTCATAAGGGTCAAAGTGACCTTGACCTTGATCATATGTGACCAAATGTGTCTCATGATGAAAGCATAACATGTGCCCCACATAATTTTTAAGTTTGAAACAGTTATCTTCCATAGTTCAGGGTCAAGGTCACTTCAAAATATGTATACAATCCAACTTTGAAGAGCTCCTGTGACCTTGACCTTGAAGCAAGGTAAACCAAACTGGTATCAAAAGATGGGGCTTACTTTGCCCTATATATCATATATAGGTGAGGTATTGAATCTCAAAAACTTTAGAGAAAATGGGAAAAATGTGAAAAATAGCTGTTTTTAGGCAACATTTATGGCCCCTGCGACCTTGACCTTGAAGCAAGGTCAAGATGCTATGTATGTTTTTTGGGGCCTTGTCATCATACACCATCTTGCCAAATTTGGTACTGATAGACTGAATAGTGTCCAAGAAATATCCAACGTTAAAGTTTTCCGGCCGGCCGGACGGACGGACGGACGGACGGACGGACGGACGGACGGACGGACGACTCGGGTGAGTACATAGACTCACTTTTGCTTCGCATGTGAGTCAAAAATTTGGAAAGCTGATTTTATGACCATTTCTAAATTCAAATGGCACCAGATGGCACCATTTTGCTTCTTTGGGCAAAACATATTTCCGGGGGGGCTTCGCGCCCATCACATTCACTTTCGATTCAAAGTGCACCCCCCCTTACAAAGCAACTGATCCGCCCCTGTTAGAACGATATCGTTCGATATCGTTTGATGGGGGCTCTGTGATGGTCCGGGGAGAGATCACCTTGCGTCGTAGGATATCTCACTACCGATTAGTGGGAGATTAACTAATGATTGCTGCCGGGATAAGATGTTGCAATTTTTCGTTGTAAGAAATACTACTGTTGTAAATTTGAAATCAGAGGGTTGTCTCGAGTAACAAGCTCTAGCGTTGTTCTCGCTGGCATGATTGACGTGACAATTTCTGGAGACAGTCCTCAGTTCTTCAATAAAACAATACAGAAAAAAATATATAATTTAACCTTGTCATTTTTATGTGGCATGCGTTTGAAAAAGTGGTCCTTAACTTTTTTTGAAGGGTATATCTCTAATGTTAAAAAAAAAAAAATGGTACACGTTATGAATGTAGTCAACAATCAATGCCATAGTGGCTGCATACTTCTCACCTGACACCAACACACACTGCAAACCAAACAAACAAGAAGGGCAAAGCCCATACGACTCACATGCTTGACCTTGACCTTTTGCTTTACATGACCTTGACCTTCTAGCAATGACATCATACACTAAGAACTGCTTTACACATTTTTCCTACCAAAATACATGTGACCTTGACCCAAGGCCAAGGTCATCCAAGGTCATGCAACACAAAGCTGTTAATTCAAGACATAGGAAGTACAATGGTGCTTATTGGCTCTTTCTACCATGAGATATGGTCACTTTTAGTGGTTCACTACCTTATTTTGGTCACATTTCATAAGGGTCAAAGTGACCTTGACCTTGCTCATATGTGACCAAATGTGTCTCATGATGAAAGCATAACATGTGCCCCACATAATTTTTAAGTTTGAAACAGTTATCTTCCATAGTTCAGGGTCAAGGTCACTTCAAAATATGTATACAATCCAACTTTGAAGAGCTCCTGTGACCTTGACCTTGAAGCAAGGTAAACCAAACTGGTATCAAAAGATGGGGCTTACTTTGCCCTATATATCATATATAGGTGAGGTATTGAATCTCAAAAACTTCAGAGAAAATGTGAAAAATGTGAAAAATAGCTGTTTTTTAGACAACATTTATGGCCCCTGCGACCTTGACCTTGAAGCAAGGTCAAGATGCTATGTATGTTTTTTGGGGCCTTGTCATCATACACCATCTTGCCAAATTTGGTACTGATAGACTGAATAGTGTCCAAGAAATATCCAACGTTAAAGTTTTCCGGACGGACGGACGTCCGGACGGACGGACGTCCGGACGGACGGACGGACGACTCGGGTGAGTACATAGACTCACTTTTGCTTCGCATGTGAGTCAAAAAACTAGTAAGAGGAGAACTTCACCATACCCTGCTCTAACAAGCGAGTCATTCTTGGTGCAGTCATCCCCGTCATTAGCGGAACAATACATGGGGCGATGTCCAAAGGCAATGACCCAGGGCCGTTTGTTTCGTTGTGTGTTGGCTTTCTTTAGATCTGCCACGAGCCAGTCAAACTGTTTCTGCACCAAACTTCCATTAAGTGTGAAGAACACCTCGGAGGAATAGCTGTGGATTCAAATCCACAAACGAGATTAAAACACAAATAAAACAAATGTTTAAAATACCATGGTATGAAACTCGACACACATTCTTGTCTCTGTGAACACCCCCCGCGGTTTAGGGGGAGTCCCATATTGGTTGGGACGAGAAAGAATTTACCCGATGCTCCCCAGCATGTCGCAAGAGGCGACTAACGGATTCTGTTTCTCCTTTTACCCTTGTTAAGTGTTTCTTGTATAGAATATAGTCCATTTTTGTAAAGATTTTAGTCAAGCAGTATGTAAGAAATGTTAAGTCCTTTGTACTGGAAACTCGCATTCTCCCAGTAAGGTCATATATTGTACTACGTTGCAAGCCCCTGGAGCAAATTTTTGATTAGTGCTTTTGTGAACGAGAAACAATTGACAAGTGGCTCTATCCCATCTCCCCCTTCCCCCGTCGCGATATAACCTTCGTGGTTGAAAACGACGTTAAACACCAAATAAAGAAAGAAAGTCTCTGTGAACTAAAACTGGGTTTATTTTCAAACCTCACAAATTTATTTTTTTCAAATTTTGTTTGGAGGTGTGAAACTTGCATGTCTTTGTTCATTAGAAACTGCTTATTGTCATCTCAAACACACTGCCAAACATTGACAAATTGATAAATCTTTAGTTGTTGTCAACATTAGAAAGTAATAAATGTTTAAATTATACATATGCACACTTATGTAAAGACACACACAATGACCAGGTTAAGAAATATATATACATAATCACACACGCATGCACACACACACACACACACACACACACACACACAGACACGCGCGCGCCCACGCACACACACACACACACACACACACACACGCACAGAACATGAAGGGACACCCACCTGACAAAGTGGACAGGACCGACGTCAAAGCTGTACCACAGTTTGTTTACACTCATTGGCCATGGTGACTGTGGCATGGAGAAGCGATGGGCGTAGTGGGTGAACGTATCACTGTCAATCTCTGCCCATGACAATCAAATCAGGAAGCTAAAAATAATCGGTTTTAACTGAAAATGTATACGCATCATTTTTTACAAAAAGGTACACGTACAGTAGGGTCAGTGTCAGGGAAGTGCACACTGAAGTCTAATTTTTTGTTGTTGTTTTGAATAGAAAGTATGTCCATTTATCCCTGAGTACCTTTACAAATCGTTGTCTATAAAGAAAAAGAGTGACTTTAAGCCCGAAAAAAGTTCCAAATGCAAACCTGAAGGTCAAGAATTGATTAAACAGTAGTTAAAATGCCCAAGACAGATACCATTAGCTGTATTAATAACAAATGTGCGTCAAGTTATGTCTAGGGTGATGTACCTAGTGTACTGACAAAGCTTTACTCCCTTGTAAACAAAATGTGTTGCCAGGACAAGCTACATCAATGTTCGCAACAATGTATAAGAATATAGATCAATATTGAAATATGTAATAACTTACCATGATTGCCAGGTGCAGTCATGTAGGGCAAATATGCAGCGACTGGTTCGATCAGTTGCATAAACTGGTCCCCAATCTGTGCAAACACATAGAACAATAAGAATCCCAACATGAAACACAATATATACTCACGGAATAAAATAACTTAACATGTTTTAAAATGTAATATCTCAAAATCGGAAAAAGTTGCAGGAGAGCGGGGTGGTACGATCATAGAACCATCAGACAGCCAGTGCACGCTGTGTGTGCTGTAAACAGGTAGGCCTGTACTCTTTGACTCTCGGGGCACGTCTACCCGTACTTGAAACCTGCAAAAAGTCTGCTGCTGATCCACGAATATTGCATGAAAGTACTGCCTTTGGTTTGTCCGTTTGTTTGTGAGTGAGAACAACTCACTAAAATTTTTCTTTCTCTTTGCCCAAAACTGTCCACTCTGTCTTTCTCTTTCACCATGCCACGAACGTGTGTGAACGATAGACTCGTCGCAATAGGGATGTTGAGAGGAGGGATGACTTATACTGATGTTGCTAGGAGATTCGGAGTGACCAGGCAATCAGTTGCCTTGTGGCGAAGAAGGTACCAGCAAAACAACGGTAACGTTCGAGACCTGCCTCGCCAAGGACGGCCCCGTGTCACCAATCCTCAGCAAGACCGCTTCATTAGGGTGCAGCATCTGCGTAATCGATTCCACCCGGCTACTGTGAAATGAAATTTGTTTTGTTAATAAACGTATTGAGGCTAACCTTCACTGCTCCTGTGTAATTTAATTGCGGCTGCGATCAACCAGTGCACGCACAGCGCTGTCAAACACACAGTGCTAAGTTTGTAAACTCCAAAATGACACCATGCGTCTTTGAGCTCAAATTGCAAAAAAACGGAACAAGCCAGACTATTCCGGTTTTTTGCCCATAATGAGCAATTGAACAAGCTTTACGTTGGTACAAAAATCACTCCTGTAACTTTTTCCGATTTTGAGATATTAAATTTTAAACAATGTTAAGTTATTTTATTCCGTGAGTATACCTCTCCCTGAGACAATGTACAAACACACAGGTTTTCACACCAAAATAGCCCCAAAACACTGTCCTTTCCATTTAAAATATATACCTAAGTTTTCTGAACACGCCACAGGCTCACACAGCCGCTGACAAGGCCATGCATTAGAGACGACAATGTAAACACAACAAGAACAAGAAAATTGGTTGATTAAAATCAACATGGCCGAAGCAATGTTTTCATAAAAGAAGCGGTATTGTACGGGCACATGTTGAATTTGGGTTACATGTGTTGCAGAGTATTTGAAAATTCGTAGGCATAAAAACATGCAAAGAAGAGTGATAGGTCCCTGTTGTGAATATAGTCAAGTGGATAAATTGATTACTTATGTATCACACTAGTTTTGCTGTTACAGCAGTCCCTCTCATGAACGGACACCCTTAGTGCAAACCTGTCCCCCATAAGCTTTTTGAAAAGCTGTCGATGTTGAATGTCCATCCATCCATCTGCCACTGGCTTCTGGATTTTCTTTTAGATCGCCCCCAGGTTGTTCGAGTAAATGGATCATTCTCCCACTCTGAAACGCTGAACACTGGTACACCACAAGGGTGTGTTCTTTCTCCACTCTTGTTCACCCTATTCACAAATGATTGTGTGTCATTTGACCCATCTGTTGTTCTCCTTAAGTTTTCAGATGACACCACTGTGGAGGGACTCATATCTGACAGCGACGAGAGTGCGTACAGAGAGGAGGTTCGACGGATGGTTGGCTGGTGTTCGGAGAATAACCTTGACCTGAATGTGTCAAAAACCAAAGAAATGATAATGGATTTCAGAAGGTCGAAGGATCCACTCGATCCTTTGTTGATAAATGGGGACGTGGTAGAGCAGGTTGAGACTTTCAGATTTTTAGGCACCATCATTTCAAGCAACCTCTCGTGGAACCAAAACACCGAGTCAATTGTCAAAAAATGCCAGCAGCGCCTACACTTTCTGAGACAATTGAAAAAATTTAGACTTAACGGTAGCATCCTTGAGCAATTCTACAAAGCTACAGTGGAAAGCATCTTGTGCTTCTCGATCTCTGTGTGGTATAGTGGCGCTAGTGAAAAAGAGAAAGCACAACTGGATAGGATCGTGAGACAGGCATCACGGATAGTTGGGTGCGACTTACCATCCATCGCCTCATTGTACAACACGCGGCTCATCCGGAGAGCCAATAGTATCATCGGCGACACCACTCACCCAGCCAACCCTCTGTTTGAGCTTCTCCCCTCGGGCAAGCGGTTTAGAGCCCTGAAGACTAGAACTAGTCGTTTCAGGAACAGTTTTTTCCCAGAGGCCATCTTGTCTGCACTCTGAATCTGTTGTTGGTGCTTGTGTGGACGCTCATGCAGAGCAGTACACTAGTCCTGTGCTTCTTTTGGGGGGGTGGGTGGGAGAAAGGGGGAGACTCTAGTCGGTTGTGCAAATAGTATTTAACCATGGGTGTGAATGTGAGTGTGGACGTGGATATATGATTTACTGCAACATTCAAAACAAAATCATGTGCTTTTGCATTTTGGAAATAAATTCTATTGATTGATTGATTGATTGCAGGTGGCCGGTCACGGGAGAGCCCCTACCCCTCCCTATCACACATACTCAGGCACACTGACGGACTGAGCGAGTCTTTGCTACTGCCCTACTGGTGAACGAGCTCTACTTGTCCTAAAACAATAAGGTCAAACTACTACAACTTATAACTGAAAGGAAAAACACTGTCCTGTAAAAATGACGTTATATCAACAGTGTCAGAAAAAGAGAGATAAAAGAAATCCTCAAATTCCTGAGGATACAGGCACCACATGAAAGCAGCGACGAACATACTCACAGAGGCACACATGCTTGTGCTGATACTTTCCAAAAATATGAATTGAAAACCTGCATATGTGGTATTTTTGTGTGTGTGTGTGGCTTTATTGAATACTTCAGGCAGTGGCTTTTCCCTGTCCAGTTTTCTCTTTCGTCTCTCTTTCCCCTCGCTTACCCACCCCCACCCCCTTACCCTCCACTCCCTTTACCCAGCCGCCCCGACAGCACAAATTTCTAATCTGCAAGGCAGAGTACACATTTTCTAAAAGGAAGACTACTCCTCTTAAATTATATCCAGAGATCTTCCATCTTTCTCCACCATAAGCCAAGTGGTCGAGTCTTATACCCCCTTTCCACACAACTGTTCTAGGTCCCGCTCCCGTTCCGACCAAGGAACGGTGCGGGCACGCCGGATGGATCGGGAGAGAACCGCAATGAACGTAACTGATCGTTAACGGAACTGCTTTGAACGGTAGGGACGGTTGAGCTTGGGTTGCATGTTCAAATTTTTAGCCGTTCCCCTCCCGATCAGAATGAACGGTAATGGAACCTCAACCCGCATCGGTAACGGAACGCTTGGATCGTTAAAGGAACTTAAAACAACGGTAACGCAACGGTAGCGCTCTCACACACTGAGTTATCATACCATTCATCCGTTCTAGGTCCCGTTCCCTTACCGACCAAGGACGGCTGCCACTATGGTCAGACTAATAGACGCTGCTGAAAGATGCCAAAAACGGCCGTTTGCGCAGCGTTCCATTGTTGTGGCAGCAGTCCTTGGTTGGTACGGAAACGGGACCTAGAACGGCTGTGTGGAATGGGGGTATAACTTTTGACACCGACAAACTGAAGAATGAACAGATCTATGAGGTAACCGTGTCAATGGTCCAGGCTCAGGAAACAATGAGTATATATGGCCTGGGGCGATTGTAGCTTCCCTTCCTCGTGTCCGATAGACAAGGACAATAAATAGTAGAGCATAGTGCAATTTCATGTTGGCATCTTCTCCACTGAAAGCTATAACCCAAAGACTGAAGACCAAAGTGCTTACCCAACTTCTAACCCGAATCACCCCCCTCCTGCTGGGTACACGTGCACTCAAGTTAACCTCTGCTTTGACCTGTGTGCCAGTCGGATGAGAGAGAGAGAGAGAGAGAGAGAGAGAGAGAGAGAGAGAGACTGATTGAAGAAATCACCCCCCCTCCTGCTAGGTACACGTGCACTCAAGTTAACCTCTGCTTTGACCTGTGAGCCAGGAGTCGGATGAGAGCGAGAGCGAGAGAGAGAGACACACACACTCACACATAGACAGAGACAGACATAGAAAAACAGAAGCGGAGAGACTCAGAGGGAGACACCGACAAAGACATACATACAGAGAGAGAGAGAGTGAAAAACTGTAACTGATCTCGTGAGAACGGTAACAAAACGAGACATGTCAACTCTCCCAGTGCGTTGCAATAGATGACCGCTCCTGCGGCCATCAATAAAGACTGTTTCTGTGAGACAAACACGAAACAGTACCACAGCAAACAAATTGCATGAAAAAAAGGACATTTTGTTCAGAGTCATAAAAGATAACATCGTTGTGGTGGGAAGCATACAGATTTGTCCAAGTTCAAATCATGGACCTTCCATTTCAAAGCATATTACAATTCTACTGTCTGGTCTTGTGCAGAATAAAAATTATCACCGGAATATAATTTTAGCATTCTGACAAGTCCAGTCTAAAACCTCTGCATGCTGTTAATGGACCTTGTTTTTGTAATTAGCCTACATTTTTGCATCTCTTGAATATTGCACACAAAAACATACATTCTTCAGACTACTTTTGACATCAGAAGACAAAATATGGTTCAACATCTATGCTTGTCTGGGATACATGTACCTAATACGAACTGCAGACTCGCCTCTTTGAAACCCTGAGGTAAGAAAGATGTGAAATTGAAACATACACATGTAGCAAAGTGCACTTCGCTACCCTAAACACTCTAATCATCGCATAGCGAAACAGCCTTGTGTACAGTACAAACGGGATAACCCATCCCATAGCAGACGATACGATGATGCGCGCGCACCTTGCCGGCGCAAATTCTAATACAATACCTTTCTTTATATATCTACCTAACTTCTATCTTTCAAAGTCCCTTTTATCTTTGATACGGTCCTAATTATATTTAGGTTTGCATAGAAGTCACTGATTAGGCTGGATGGCTGCATATTATTGTGTTATTTACGATAATGCTTCGAACTGACCAAAGCGTCACTCTGACCTTGACCGGTTTTCATGTATCGTCGAGAGAAATTGATTCTCACAAACTCATCTTTGTCTTTTCAATCATTGTTTTGTCATTTTTGTATCACTATTACATATCCCGTACCTATGTTGCCTATGATTTTAGTTTGTTTATAAGGATTTGGTTGTAATGAGTGATGCTTGGTTCCTCTGCAAAGATTGCTAATTTATGCAGACAGGTACTCGCGCAGGAATTTAGCCGATTCCATTTACTTTCGGACTTTACCGCTTCGTACTAAGTCAATGTATAATTTTCCCCCAAGTAACGCATATCATGATGTTTGTCTAGGGTTCTTCTTTTTATCTGTATGATTTATGAGTTTGTCCATTATTCCAGTTTAGAGAGTTTTGTAATTTTCCGCACTGAAGTTGGTTCAGTGCCTTCACTAGGACCATTGTTTTTGCATCCTACTAAATAAATATAAGTTTTTACGAAATGTGATCTATTGCAATGGAAAGCTAAAGGTCGTAGCTTTAATTTGATGTATTGTTTGTTATGATTGGTTATGTATTTGTTTAAATAACGTAGGGTAAAGCAAGTGTAAGAAACACAGATTCCGTGTTTCTGGCCGTATTCAGTCCGATTTTCATCACCGCCGGACGGTGCTTTCTGTGCAGTCCGCGCCGGGGCTATAAGTATAGGCCGGACACCGGCATAAGCATGGTCCAGGCACACATCGTAGAGCTTCGGCTCTGATATCTTTGACCCAAATTGCTCTAAGCAGAGAGGTCGTTAAACTGTATTTTCGTCGCATAAGCATGCATTCGCTCCTAGCAGCTGAACACGACACTACACTTGCTTTGCTGTCTACGGGTTTCGCCTTCGGCCTCTACGTTTCCTTGCATTGTTTTCTTGAATAAAAAGTTGAAACAAGACGCTTGGACTTGGGCTTCGTGTGTCTATTACCACCCCTTCCACTCCTCCACTACACACATAATGGTCAGTTTCCCAGCACAACATTGTGATCATTCAGCCTACTCGGCGAGATCATACTAAAGTTTGGCGATAGAAACGCTTCTGCTGGTGTGCAGACTAATTTTACGGTTCAATGAAATAATCCGGCCTACTTCTGAAAACGAGAAAAAAACAAAAAACAATGTGCACATATGTAACTTCAGCAGGACCGACGACGCACTGCAGATTATCTCAGCCCGCTACACGTTGCATGAAACGAAAACAGGCCAAGTACTCGTCATAATCCCTATCGCGGCATAAATAATAGGCAGTGCGTCGTCTGTGCCGCTGAAACTGCGCAGGTATATTCGGTCCATTAGCGAACTGACCACGCCACCCCCGTCCTTCAGCTCGTAGGCAAAGTCGCCGATGTGGAGCAGTGCTGTATATTCTCCTTTCCGGGCTTCCTCCACCAGGGTTGGAATGGTCTTGGTGTGCACGCCTAGGTCTCCAAACACCAAGAATTTTGGAGACCAGCCCTGTCACACACAAATGGAAGGGTCAGTTCTCTCGACACACATAATTATGAAACAGAGGACCTGAAACTTGTTGGATATGTTGCCTCGTCAAGGTTCAGCCTGGGAGAAAAAGGCTATGGGACATTTCGTCTTCTTCTTCGTTCATGGGCTGAAACTCCCACGTTCACACATGTTCATATTTTGCACGAGTGGGTTTTTACGAGTATGACTGTTTATTGCCATTCAGGCAGCCATACGCCGCTTTCGGGGGAAGCATGTTGGGTATTTTCGTGTTTCTATAACCCACCAAACTCTGACATGGTTTACAGGATCTGTTCCGTGCGTACTTGGTCTTGTGCTTGCATGTACACACGAAGCAGGATAAGGCACTAGCAGGTCTGAGCATAAGTTGACTATGGGGCATTTGACAACTGAAACGTGTTGGATATGTCACCCAGTAACAGACTAGGTATATATAGTAAACAAAATCATGTAAAAGACAACTTAAACTCAATTGAACATATTCAAGGTAAATTAAAATCATGTGACAGAAAAACTATAACTTGTTGGATATGTTATATATATAGTGAGGCCGAATTGGCAGGTGGAGGACGTTTTTAATTATTGAAAAATATTGAATTTTATATATCGTGATCATGCAAGAAGAAAAGTTGTTTAGGACAATTAGTACTATCTTCTGTTAAAATAACTTGTTTCCAGCTTGGAGCCCGGTACAGGTACATTTTCACAAATCAAGAGAAAAAATTAAAACTCACATAAATACCCAAAACAAACCCCACGCTCCATGTGTAACATTTTAATATATTCGTTTGAACTCTCATGCTTCTTAAAACAGTCATGCTTATAGGACAGAACCCGACTAAGGAATGCAGTGAAACGGAATTTGACAGGTGGGAAAGAAACATGCACCCAGCACAGTAGAGAAGTCAGTGTGGTGCGTTACTCAGGCTCGTTCGGGGTTGAAATTTTACCCAGACCTGGGAACCCCTGTTAATGTTATGCACTAGTATTCTCATACAAATTTGGTGTATTTTCAGAAAAAATGAGCGTACTCCACACAGCATTCAAAAATCCATGATTCAAACATGCTTCACACGCGTCGGTTGTACGGTTAATTAACTTTACAAAAACATTTAAAACAAATGCTTCGATCCATATTTACTGACAAAAACTGTAATCATGTGTCAAACTACTGGATCGGCTTCGGGATGCGCTTGTGAAGAAAAGTAGTCTAGGAATATTTCTAGGTGTATTTTTTTCTCCAGTGACCGCACTGGTCGTATTCTAGACAATCATGCATACAAAATACGGCGAAATCGTATGGGATCCCAGGTCTGTTTACCCATTTAAGGCACTTGACCCTTTTAACACAAAATAGTACTAATTTAATCGTCTTTAACAAATTTTCTTCTTTAGCACGAAATAAAAGTTGCTTTACTTTTTTGTTTAAATAATTTTTTTAAAGCCCCGCAGCTAGCCCCGCAGCTAGCCCCGCAGCTAAACTATACCCAGTGACAGACAGGATAAATTAACATAATCATGTGACGCCAAGAGACAAACAGAAACCTTTTGGATATGTCACTCAGAGTACAGACTCATGTAACTCACACATTATATTATCTCTCTATGCCCTGTGTCACACCCTTTTTCCACTTTGAATACCTGCATGTATTAAAAAAAAAATAGAAAAAAAAGCACAAGAGCACATCTGTGCATGTAAACCACACACATGCTTGGACACACACATACACACACACACACACACACACACACACACACACACACACACACACACCACACACACACACACACACACACACACACACACACACACACACACACACAAACATGGACATACTGACCAGATCAGTGCGTGGAGTCTTGAAGTAAAATGGTCCCTTCCCATAGTTGTTGGACATAGGGCGGTAAAAATATGTTGCAGAAGCTGCCAGGTCCTGGTAAGACAAAGTTCTTCCTTTTTAGTTTTATTAATTGTCTTTAACCTGGGCAGTTCGCATCTGGGAGACACAGTGTGATTAAAAAGACAGATTACACACTTTAATATCCAGATAGTTAAGTAAAACAGATCAGGTTCCGATATTTATATGTCACGAACTCTGATGCCACAAACATTGGAACAGTATACAGTGGACGCCACTTAATAAAACCGCGGTTAATAGAGCCAGCCGCTTATAAAAGCCGATTTCAGACGGTCCGGATTTTTCACTATATCTTATGTATCAGAAAAAGCCGGTTAATAAAACCAACCCGCCGCTTATTAAAGCCAGTTTTCTCAGAGAAATCACGTAGTTTGTGACATAAACTCACATTATTTTGTTCTGATGTGGAAGACGACCAACAAACACACACTCATAAAATCGTTCTTCTCTGCCGAGTAATGATTCGTGACGGTGACAGTGAAATTATTGATGTACCGAAGTGATCAAAGTACACGTACATGTACATGTACATAATTAAAACAAAAGTTCCACATCCTTCGTGAAGTTTTGTTTAGATTCAAACAAGTGTAAATGACGAAAGAAAGTGACTGAGTGACGTAAACAAAAGAGAAGATTTTTTTTCTTTCGAAATTGACGTATTCCTGGACCGCCGGTTAATAAATCCGCCGCTTATTAAAGCCATTTTTCGTCAGTCCAGAAGTGGCTTTATCCCCGAGTACGCTAGTACTAGGGCTCAGCAGACTTTAATTGTCTGTCTGTCTGTGTGTGTGTGTGTGTGTGTGTGTGTGTGTGTGTGTGTGTCTCGACTTAACAGCTTATTGCTGGGAAACTACTGGGCGCAGCTCGTTCAAAAGTTGATACACTAACTTGATAATAGGTCCGATTGATCGTATTAAAACTTCATAATGTTACCTGGGACCTAAATGCGAAATAAACAAGAAAACAAGAAGGGCAAAGCCCATACGACTCACATGCTTGACCTTGACATAGCAATGACATCATACACTAAGAACTGCTTTACACATTTTTCCTACCAAAATACATGTGACCTTGACCCAAGGTCAAGGTCATCCAAGGTCATGCAACACAAAGCTGTTAATTCAAGACATAGGAAGTACAATGGTGCTTATTGGCTCTTTCTACCATGAGATATGGTCACTTTTAGTGGTTCACTACCTTATTTTGGTCACATTTCATAAGGGTCAAAGTGACCTTGACCTTGATCATATGTGACCAAATGTGTCTCATGATGAAAGCATAACATATTTTTTAAGTTTGAAACAGTTATCTTCCATAGTTCAGGGTCAAGGTCACTTCAAAATATGTATACAATCCAACTTTGAAGAGCTCCTGTGACCTTGACCTTGAAGCAAGGTAAACCAAACTGGTATCAAAAGATGGGGCTTACTTTGCCCTATATATCATATATAGGTGAGGTATTGAATCTCAAAAACTTCAGAGAAAATGTGAAAAATGTGAAAAATAGCTGTTTTTTAGGCAACATTTATGGCCCCTGCGACCTTGACCTTGCAGCAAGGTCAAGATGCTATGTATGTTTTTTGGGGCCTTGTCATCATACACCATCTTGCCAAATTTGGTACTGATAGACTGAATAGTGTCCAAGAAATATCCAACGTTAAAGTTTTCCGGACGTCCGGACGGACGGACGGACGGACGGACGGACGTCCGGACGGACGGACGGACGACTCGGGTGAGTACATAGACTCACTTTTGCTTCGCATGTGAGTCAAAAACGACTTGGCGGTGGGAGGAATTCGCGGTGCAACAGCCAGCCAGGCAGTCTGATAGAACGGTGCAAGGTCTCGGCCAACCAAGACTATGGCATACTCGTAGCAAAGCCGCCGAATGGTACCGTAAATCAAGAATAGTGACGTAATTACGTCACGGTCGAAAGTCTTTGACGCCAATGCCGCCCTGTAGTCTTTTTCTCTCGCGCGTGTGTGTGTGTGTGTGTTCATTTTGTGCACATGTGTTAGTGTTACTGTGTGTGTGTGTGTGTGTGTGTGTGTGTGTGTGTGTGTGTGTGTGTGTGTGTGTTTGTGTGTGTGTGTGTGTGTGCGTACATGAGTCTGTACTCGTGTGTGTGTGTGTGTGTGTGTGTGTGTGTGTGTGTGTGTGTGTGTGTGTGTGTGTGTAAGAAAGAAAGAGAGAGAGGGAGGGAGTGAGGGAGAGAGAGAGAGTGTGAGTGTTTGTGTGTCTGTGTGTGTGTGTGTGTGTGTGTGTGTGTGTGTGTGTGTCACTGTGTGTGTGTGTGAATGTCTGAAGAGTACTCGGGTCCAGCGCGAGCGTTTTTTTTATTAAGCGGCGACCACTGTATAACCACACTATCCCATCATAAAAGATCTTGTGGTAAAATCATGTTCCTGACCATTATGTATTCCTCCTTTTACCCTAACTCAGCAACTATGATTAATTTTATTCATTACCTACCCTTTGCAAAAAGTATACACTAAAAACAGATACAAAAAACAAAAACAAAAAAATACGCACAGAGCAAAACCAAAAAATCAAAGATACTTTCCCAGGAGGGCACTGCACTGATTTTTGTTCTCCAACAAGAACAACACAGGCAAACAATGGGGACATTATGAACGCTCTACCAGCTTAATTAATGACAAGAAAAATGTTCATTCAAAATGAACAGCGTCGATGCAATGTCCACCAAAGATTTATTTTGGGAAGTGTTAAAAGGTTAGGGTCAAAAGTCAATGAATTGCATGTTGTGCTGGATATATAAATTGTTTATTTCAGTCAATGCTTGCTATGAATTGATCAAACAGCCACAAGAAAAAACAAGTCGCGTAAGGCGAAATTACTACATTTAGTCAAGCTGTGGAACTCACAGAATGAAACTGAACGTAGTCCGCCGCTAGTGCAAAAGGCAGTGAAAGTGACGAGCCTGTTTGGCGCGGTAACGGTTGCGCTGTGCTTCATAGCACGCTTTACTGTACCTCTCTTCGTTTTAACTTTCTGAGCGTGTTTTTAATCCAAACATATCATATCTATATGTTTTTGGAATCAGGAACCGACAAGGAATAAGATGAAATAGTTTTTAAAACGATTTCGGAAATTTAATTTTGATCATAATTTTTATATTTTTAATTTTCAGAGCTTGTTTTTAATCCAAATATAACATATTTATATGTTTTTGGAATCAGAAAAGGATGAAGAATAAGATGAACGTAAATTTGGATCGTTTTATAATTTATTTATTTTTTTACAATTTTCAGATTTTTAATGACCAAAGTCATTAATTAATTTTTAAGCCACCAAACTGAAATGCAATACGGAAGTCCGGCCTTCGTCGAAGATTGCTTGGCCAAAATTTCAATCAATTTGATTGAAAAATGAGGGTGTGACAGTGCAGCCTCAACTTGTACAAAAAAGCCGGATATGACGTCATAAAAGACGTTTATAAAACAAAAACCAAAAAAAAAAACGTCCTGGAATATCATTCCCAGGAAGTCTCATGTCAAATTTCATAAAGATCGGTCCAGTAGTTTAGTCTGAATCGTTCTACACACACACACACAGACAGACAGACACACACACACACACACACACACACACACACACACACACACACACACACACACACACACACACACACACACACGCGCGCACATACACCAAGACCCTCGTCTCGATTCCCCCCTCTATGTTAAGACATTTAGTAAAAACTTTTTAATTAAAAAATAGAGCTTGTTTGAAACAGGTAGAAAGGAAGAGTTGATATTGCAATATCTGTACGTGGGAATGTGGTGAAAAAGAGTGCTAAAAGTAGTAAGTCGGCCTCAGATCCATTTCAAATATTTATTGCAGAAAAACAAAATACAAATTAAAAACAAAACCACAGAACCATTACCAGGTGTCATAGGAATGTTTGAAAACAATAGTTTTAATTCACACTGTAAATACAGGAATCAGAATTAAACACCTCAAATTGGCACATGCATAATGAATCACCTGGAATTGCAACAGGGAGATACTGAAGTAATTGGAAACAAACACTTGAAATTGACAGAGAAACAATTGAAAATATATTACTGACATGAGCGTACAATATTTTAATGGAAGTGCATTTTTAGCACGAAGCATCCGCAGGAGGATGCACTAACAATTACATAGTGCCACAAAATGTGTACGGACATTTCACAACCGTGCATTATTAGCACAGAACACATACATGGGGGCGCACAAAACATTATTGTACCATGATGATGATCGGGATTGTTGAAGATCTTTTCTTGTGCAAGGCGCCCCTGTATGACCGCAACTGATCCAACCGGCCGCATCTGAACAAACGACGTCGAAACGGCGCGAAACACGTCCTCTCAGTTGGTCTCGGATTGACTCGGCTCCTCTCGGTCTTTTTTTTTTGTGTGTCTTTTTTTCTTTTCCTTATGGTCGGAGTGGTATATTTATGTACATCTTAGATTAAAAAAAACACCCGAAAGCTGTGTTTAATCGTTTCGCGTAAATTGTACATTTTTTTTCAGCTTTGAAATTGCTTTGGCTTGGAGAGTCAGCGCGCTTTGGCTTGGAGACTAATTCTCCACAGGCACGTTCTTCCCAACCACAGATACCAGCGTCGTCCGCGACGCTGGAATAATACTGTCAAAGAAAAACGGAGAAAAAACATAGACATAATATATATATATATATACTAGATGAATACCCGCTTCGCCGGGTACGGCTTCGCCGGGAAGAAGTCGAGTCGAATACGCCGGCTTTGCCGGAGAACCGCACGAAGGAAGGGAGATAAACGCGCAAAACACTGGAGAAGAGTAACAGTGACCTTCTAAAAATAGTATAACGGGAATATGGATTGAGCGTTGTCGACAGTGACCTTCTAAAAATAGAAACGGGAATATGGATTGACGCCACACGAAGGAAGGGAGATAAACGCTGAAAAAATGGAGAAGATAAGGAAGAGTTACTCATTTTTACTGGGAATGGATCCAGAGAAAAACCAAAATCGGTTCAGCGCTGCGCGCTGAGAGCACGTGTTGAAATATCTGATCGACCAGGTTGTGTCCGGGGTGTACCTGAATATGGCCACCAAATTTAGAAGAGATCCATCGAGAACTTTCGCCGTGCATCGCGGACACACACACACACACACACACACACACACACACACACACACACACACACACACACACACACACACACACACACACAGACACAAGTCGTATATATATATACTAGATGAATACCCACTTCGCCGGGTACGTCTTCGCCGGGAAGAAGTCGAGCCGAATACCCGGCTGTGCCGGGGACCCGGCTTTGCCGGGTGTATGCCGGCTTTGCCGGCGCACCGCACAAAGGAAGAGAGATAAACGCGCAAAACACTGGAGAAGAGTAAAAATAGTATAACGGGAATATGGATTGAGCGTTGTCGACAGTGACCTTCTAAAAATAGAAACGGGAATATGGATTGACGCCACACGAAGGAAAGGAGATAAACGCTGAAAACACTGGAGAAGATAAGGAAGAGTTACTGGGAATGGATCCAGAGAAAAACCAAAATCGGTTCAGCGCTGCGCGCTGAGAGCACGTGTTGAAATATCTCATCGAGCAGGTTGTGTCCGGGGCCTACCTGAATATGCCCACCAAATTTGAAACAGATCCATCGAGAACCTTTGGCGTGCATCGCGGACACACACACACACACACACACACACACACACACACACACACACACACACACACACACACACACACACACACACACACAGACACAAGTCGTATATATAGATAGAAGATACACAAATCATCACATCTCTGCACAACTGCACTGAATTTAGCTATGAATGTTCTTGATAGACGCTAACGGTCAGTTTGATGAAGTGCACAGTTAGGCAAGCAATGCCCTGAATTTGCTACAACTTGCATGTCAAAATGAACACTCACCGTCAGTTCAACACGGTGAATGATATGCAAGCCCTTCAAGTTTTGCTCCCAAAATGCCACGCTGTTGCCGGCAGAATGCTGGTCCAGTTGCCATGAGGATATGCCGAACTCGAGCAGCGTTGTGCAGTTGCCCCTCGTTGCCCACACGATGACCATCCGGTCCAGAGCATCACCGTACGCAATGTGAACATGCTGGGGAGTACACCGAGCTGAACAAAGAAAGAAATGATACACAAATGAATCATCTTCGTTTGTATCAGACATTATCCTACATACGTGAGAGAGATATTCATGAGATAATAATCGCTCAAAATCACACGTGTGTATACCATGTTAATGAGGTCATGTCAAGCAAGTCTGGCAGCGACCTGTTTTTTCACTGCTTATGATGCCAAGGTCACCGAGACAAAAGTCATTAAAGAAAAAAACATTGCGCTCGCTATTTCCTTTCGAGGAATTTTAGAACTAACACGTCACGCCACACTTTCCAGAGTATGTTCTCTTTTCTACATTTACTTCTTCTTCTGCGTTCGTGGGCTGAAACTCCCACGTACACTCGTGTTTTTGCACGAGTGGAATTTTATGTGTATGACCGTTTTTACCCCACCATTAAGGCAGTCATACGCCGCTTTCGGAGGAAGCATGCTGGGTATTTTTGTGTTTCTATAACCCACCGAACTCTGACATGGATTACAGGATCTTTTCCGTGCCCACTTGGTCTCGCTCGCAGTTCAATATTAAAAAAAAAACAACTCGTGTAAACCTGGTACGACACAGCAAGCCATACGTATTATATACTAGATGAATACCCGCTTCGCCGGGTACGGCTTCGCCGGGAAGAAGTCGAGCCGAATACCCGGCTGCGCCGGGGACCCGGCTTTGCCGGGTGTACGCCGGCTTTGCCGGCGCACCGCACGAAGGAAGGGAGATAAACGCGCAAAACACTGGAGAAGAGTAAAAATAGTATAACGGGAATATGGATTGAGCGTTGTCGACAGTGACCTTCTAAAAATAGAAACGGGAATATGGATTGACGCCACACGAAGGAAGGGAGATAAACGCTGAAAACACTGGAGAAGATAAGGAAGAGTTACTGGGAATGGATCCTGAGAAAAACCAAAATCGGTTCAGCGCTACGCGCTGAGAGCACGTGTTGAAATATCTCATCGAGCAGGTTGTGTCCGGGGTGTAGCTGAATATGGCCACCAAATTTGAAACAGATCCATCGAGAACCTTGGGCGTGCATCGCGGACACACACACACACCACACACACACACACACACACACACACACAAGTCGTATATATATATATATATATAGATGCACAGCCTGGCGATTACTTTTCTACTGCTGATAGCCTTTAAAATCACCAAGACAAAATTTAATTGTTCTGCAAATTCTTTGTCAGTTCCTCATTAGACATGCAGAAGAAGTGACAGAATATTGACGTGACACCCTTATTCACGCCATGACGTCTTTTTTTTTTATCTTTTTTTTTTTTTTTACTTTGTTTGGTTTTTGACATTAGAGATTCCATTTCCATAGAGATCGAGGTTCATTAAAGAGACGCTGTAATTGGAAGGTTTATTCTTTTAATCGATAGTCTTACAATTGAGGTATGGTAAATTGACAGACGTACGATAATACAGAGAGGGATGTTTTCAAATGGGGGAGGGGTTGTCTTTAAAGGGAGGTTCTTCTTTACTTCAAATTAACACTATTTAAATAGTTCAGTTCTATTGAGGCTGTAAACGAATGCATGGCTGCTTGGTTGAAAGTCTGTTTGTGAGAGACATGTCGATCTTATCTCACCTTCGTCTTCCCTGTGTGCGTAGACCAACGACATAGCACACACTAACAACGCCCGCACAACAGGCAACTCTGTTGATCGTCGCTTCTCTGACCACAGGCGGAAGGTATCGTTCACTGGACCACTGAGCATTTTCCACAAAAACATAGATCTTTGACACTCTCTGACCAGGAAGCCACCCTGACACCATGAAACTCCAGTAAACGAGACACCTCTTTGCCAACAAACGTGAAGAGACTGGTCAATGAAACCATGAACATATGACGCATGCCATGACGTCAAAACTAATGACGCAGTGAGGAGAGATGAAGCAAAGTTTCGCCCAGTCGGGATCAAAGTGGGCGGGGCCTGTGCGCAAGTGACAGCCAAGACATAGGCCCCGCCCACCTCGTGACGAGTGCCTGTGGTTTCGCCAATCCAGTTTTGACCACGGTGTGTCAACTGATTCCGGCTATATCGTTCGTACACCGGATGTTTCCGTTCGTACAGCATCATTTTCGGCACTTGGGCGAGGAAAAACATTGCGGTAAATCGCGTGGGCAGCGCATTTTTGTGATATTGCAAGAATTAGGTAGCAAATTGATTGGGCTATGTGTACAATAAATACCTTCTTCTTCTTCTTCGTTCTTGGGCTTTGACTCCAACGTACACTCATGTTTTTAGCACGAGTGGACTTTTACGTGTATGACCGTTTTTACCCTGCCATTCAGGCAACATAGGGGAAGGGGTCCTAATATGGACCACTTTTTGTTTTATGCCGATAACTAGCTTGTTTTCTTGCAAAGAAGTTTCATTTTGTGTTTGGTAGTCCGTTTGGCCTAATTAGAGTGAAATAGTTCTGATAGACATTCAGCAAAAATTAATTACAAAAAAATTCACAAATGGTCCATATTAGGAGCCTGGGCGCCCAATAGACCTTTTTCGTATAACCTTTGCCCCCAGCGTTTCGACCAATCAGATTTTAGGGCACGGTAGCCTCTCTCTGATAACCGGAACTAGGGGGCGCAGAGTGAGCTGCCCTTGTTTGCTCCTCTTGTTGTCAGCACTGGGTCCATATTTTTACGTTTTTACGAGTTTAATATTAATTAATGACCTATATGTGCTGATGACCAATTTAATTTCCT